>NW_026596166.1:21739461-21798748 GCF_907164565.1 Psammomys obesus
AGGAGAGGAGAGGAGAGGAGAGGAGAGGAGAGGAGAGGAGAGGAGAGAAGAGAAGAGATTATACTAAGAGTTTCTTACTAAGCTAGTTTTACAGAGACGGGTTGCAGAGAGAACAAGCTAAACAAGTCAGAAGATTAAAACATATTCCCAAAATTACTTTGAAGCCAGGAGGGTAATTCAATCAGAAGTCAAGAGAAGCCAATTTGAATCAGTCAGCTTGTAGAAAAGTTTAGGTCAAAACAGCTGAGTTGAACCAGCCAGGGAGAGGTAAAAAAGCATTAGAAAGGCTTGGGAATGCTTCTTATTTTATGCCCTCATCTGAGGAAATAAAAACATTTACAACTGACATCTCTGATGCCTTTTCTATTCTGTGACTATCACTTCCAACATTTTCCTGTAGTTTCAGAAATCAATAAATTAATATAAGATCAAATGAATAGGTATTATCATAAATGCCAGCTATTTAAAGTAATATTGAGCTTATTTTTCTAGTAATAATTCCATGGTTAAAATCTTATCACCAAAATATTCAATAGTGATATACCACAGGAAGTAGCTACAGAGTTATTGTCAGTCAAGAATGTTTCAAAGACCAACATAAGGATTGCCCCCACCCAAGGGATAGCCCCATCTAATGGATTCAAATTCTCCTTCAAATTGATTTGTACCCTAATTCTCATATCAAGTCTGACTACATTCTGACCACCTCCTCAGCTTTTACCTTACAAATACTAGTACAAATCTAAAATGAATAGTTCTTACTTATTTTATTAAAATTACATTCATAAAACATATTTATTAGAGTCCTTTACTAACCAATAAAGTATTAGCATTTCTCTACTGAACTGTTCAAGCATAGACGAGGCTCAAAATCACTAGTACACAAAGATAGCCTTGAATTTTCAATCTTCTAAATTCCATCTCCCAAGTCCTAGGAATTCATAAAACACTGAGTACCAATCACAGGGCTTTTTCATGCTAGGTAAGCTCTCTACGAACTGAGCTATAACCCATCTCTTCTCCTATCAATAGAAATAAAAGAGCCAATCAAAATGTATGAGATAATTGAGTATGGTGACAAACAGTTACAATTCCAGCCCTTGGGAAGCAGAAGTGAGAAAAATCTTAAGTTCAAATCCATCCTGGTTTAATAAATTAATACTCTGAAATAAAAAAAAAACAATAATAGATATACTGAAGAAGTAACAGTTGGATGGTGAGTATGCTGGGTCCCCCTGTATGATGGTCTTCAAAATTCACATAAAGTTTTATTTTCCAAGAAAGTTACTGTAGAGATAAAGTCTTTAAAGACATCAGTAAATTAAGTAACTCAGTTGAACCCAGATTTTTGCAAAATGAAGTATCCTTGAATGAAGCATTTAGGACACAGGAAAAAAAGATGGCATGAAGACATTTTTAAAATTGACCATTTTACAACCAAGGAAAGAAACAGTTCATTCCAGGATCATGATCTCAGACTTTTCCCAGAACATGAGAAAATTAAATATGATTGGGCCATCCAAATCTGCTATACTTTGTTAGAATAGCCTAAAGAACTAACAATTACCTGTGCAAAAAATTAAAAAAAAATTCCGAGAACTGGAGGAATGGCTCAGTGGTTAAGAGCACTTGCTGCTCTTCAAAATGATTCACATTCGGTTCCCAGCATCTACATAGCAGGACACAACCATCTATAACTCGGGTTCAAGGAGATCTAGTGCCCTCTTCCGGCTTCTGCCAGCACCAGTCATGCCAATGGTGCATAAGGAAACATGCAGACAAATCACTCCCATGTATAAAAAAAATGAATTTCATAAAAAGAAGATTTTCTAAAACTAACTTACAAGTTTTTGAATACAGGATTCAGCATACAAGACCTATGCATAGAGATCTGCTTCTATCAACTACAACCAAATGGAAGTCAAAATCAAAGCAGTACAGTACATATCAAAAAAGAATAAAACACAGCTTGACATGGCAGTCCATGTCTATAATACAGGAATGAAAAAGCTGTAGTAAGAAAAATTACCGAGGGCGGGGCAAGATGGCGGCGCCGGGAGGACTCTCATTCTGAGGAGCAGCACAGCAGGATTGGCACAGTGACCAGCAATCAGAACTCGCGGCCATAAAACACAAGTGATTGTGTTTCACAGGTGAGAGGATACCCCACGGTGGGGAATTCAATCAGCTTTAACTCACCCAGCTAAACTGCAGAAGAGATCCCAGTTCCGCCAGGCGCTTGGTCACCAGCCCAGAGCTACCCACCAGCGCAAACTGGTCACGGTCTCAGACTGAACTGTGGGCCCACAACACCATAGACTGGATTTCCCAGTCCAGAGATAGCCCCACGGAGCAGGAAACAATTGGGACCAACCTCAGGTTACCCAGACATCCCCTGGAAAAGACTCAGGTTCCGCAGGTGCCCCAAGAGCCAGTCCGGACCCAGAGCCGGGACACCAGGGCACCAGACTGCGTGTCTCTGGCAGGAGGAAACCCCCAGCGGAGGGGATCAGCAGCTCTAACGCTTAGGACACCCAGCACCAAAACACTTACTGGACTCACGCACACTCTAGTGCAGGCAGGAGCACTGTGCTCTGCTGCCATTATTGAGTTCCCCTAGGACACTGGGACACACAGATGCATCCTCAGACCTACAAAAGCCAGAGAGCCATTACAGCAGCCCTCAGATACTGTGCCAAGGATCAACCAGTTATTCCGAGCTAGACTGTCAAAACTGTGGGAATCCCTGGTCCTTCAAGAGGGCTGCACCCACAGCATCTGGACCAGAGCAGTGCCTGCAGCCGCCATCCCAGACAGAGACACACAGCTTCTGGTCCAGAGTGAGGCACCCAGCCTCCAGACCAGAAGAGTGCCCCAAGGAGACAACTCAACCTAGGTGCACATTCTCCAGGTCCAGAGCAGAGCAATCAGCCTCTGGCCCAGAGAGAGACTTGCTGAGTGCACCTCCCACTTTCCCGGACAGAACTGTGCGCCCCAGGATAACAGACTGAGTTTCCCTGTTGGGAGAAAACCCCACAGCTAGGGAATCAGCAGGTTCTTCAAGAGGACTATACATGGAAATTTAGTGAGCAGGAGCACACTAAATTTATAACAAGAAACCCAGCAGTGGGCAGCTGTCTTGAGAAATTCTATGGGTAAGAGGAGATCCCCCCCTGCCTAACATAGACCACAGCTACTACTCAGGGCTATACACCTGAGGTGAGCAGTGGCAACTCCTGAGAAACACTGGCCATACAGTGACCATGACCAAAAAGCAGAGAAGGACTCCTTCAGGAAAAATCATCTTCAGGCCAAGGGGATACTCCCTACCTCAGGACTCCAGGAAACATAGAAGCTAACAGCCAACACCTAAATCAGCCCAATGGGTAGAGGTCAGCGTAAAGGCTCAACCAACAAAAGACAGAGAAATATGGCATCTCCAGAACCCAGCCATCCAGAGGCGAACAGCCCTGAACAATGCAGCATAATAGAAAATCAAGAAGATGACCTTACATCTATGTTGATGAAGAGGATAATAGAGGAAACAAACAAAATAAGGAAAGAATTAGAGGAAGATAAAACCAAACAGATCATGGCTATCCATAAAGAAATGGAGGAAGATAAAGACAAGCAGATTAGGGCCACACATGAAGAAATACGGGAAGATGCAGCCAAACAGCTTGTGACCTTCAGAGAAGAAATAATTAAATCACTGAAAGAAATAAAAGAGACAGAGTTGAAGGAACTAAAAGAAAAAGAGGAAAATACAAGCAGACAGGTGAAGGAAGTAAACAAAACAACTCAAGACCTGAAGATAGAACTAGAAAAATTAAAGAAAACACAAATGGAGGAAATAATGGAGAGGAAGAATTTAGGGAAGAAAACAGGAACTACAGAGGTAAGCATAACCAACAGAATACAAGAAATGGAAGAAAGAATCTCAGGTGTAGAAGATACAATGGAAGAAATCAATGTATCTGTCAAAGAAAATGTTAAATCCAAAAAATTCCAGACACAGACTGTCCAAGAAATCCAAGACAATATGAAAAGACAAAATCTAAGAATAATAGGAATAGAGGAAAAAGAAGACTCCCTTCTCCAAGGCCCAGAAAATATTTTCAACAAAATCATTGAAGAAAATTTTCCCAAGTTAAAGGAGAAGCCAATAAGAATACATGAGGCCTACAGAACACCCAACAAATTTGACCAGAAAAGAAAATCCTCCCACCACATAATAATCAAAACAGTAAGTATACAGAACAAAGAAAAAATACTAAAAGCTGCAAGGGAAAAAGGCCAAGTAACATATCACGGCAAACCCATTAGAATCACACCTGACTTTTCAACAGAAACTATGAAAGCCAGAAGGGCCTGGACAGATATCATGCAGACCCTAAGAGAACACAGATGTCAACCCAGGCTACTATACCCTGCAAAACTCTCAGTCCTCATAGACGGAGAAAACAAGATATTCAATGACAAAAACAAATTTCAACAATACCTACACACAAATCCAGCATTACAGAAGACACTGGAAGGGAAAATACAACCCAAGAAAATTAGCTTCTGTCAAGAAAACACAGGAAATAATTAACCTTACTACAGCAAAACAAAAAGCAACCAAGCACACAACCTTATAAACACAGCCAACATCAATATCAAAGGATCTAACAGCCACTGGTCATTAATCTCTCTCAACATCAATGGACTCAACTCTCCAGTAAAAAGACACAGATTAACAGAATGGATACGTAAACAAAACCCAGCAATCTGTTGCATACAAGAAACACACCTAAGGCACAAAGATAGACATTACCTGAGGGTAAAAGGTTGGAAGACGACTTTCCGAGCAAATAAACCCAAGAAACAAGCAGGAGTAGCCATTCTAATATCTGATAAAATAGACTTTCAACCAAAATGAATAAAAAGAGATGAGGAAGGACACTTCATACTCATCAAGGGAAAATTCCACCAGGAAGACATCACAATCCTGAACATTTATGCCCCAAATACAAGAGCACCCACATTTGTAAAAGAAACATTGATAAAATTTAAACCACATATACATCCCCACACATTAATAGTGGGAGACTTCAACACCCCACTCTCAACAAAGGACAGGTCAACAAAACAGAAATTAAACAAAGAAACAATATCTCTGACAGAGGTCATGAATCAAATGGACCTCAGAGACATTTACAGAACTTTACACCCAAACCAAAAGAATTTACCTTCTTCTCACACCTCATGGAACCTTCTCCAAAATAGACCATATAGTTGGTCACAAAGCAAGCCTCAACAGATACAAGAAGACTGAAATAATCCCTTGTATCCTGTCTGATCACCATGGAATAAAGCTGGACTTCAACAACAGAAATAGCAAAAAGCCTACACACACATGGAAACTGAACAACTTGTTACTAAATGACAGCTGGGTCAGGGAAGAAATACAGAAAGAAATTAAAGTGTTCCTAGAAATCAATGAAAATGAAGACACAACATACCCAAACTTGTGGGACACAATGAAAGCAGTGCTAAGAGGAAAGTTCATAGCACTAAGTGCCCTCAAGAAGAAATTCGAGACAGCTCATTCAAGCAACTTAATGGCCCACTTAAAAACCCTAGAAAAAGAAGAAGCAGACACACCAAAAAGGAGTAGACGGCTGGAAATAATCAAACTCAGGGCTGAAATCAATCAATTAGAAACAAATAAAACAATTCAAAGAATCAATGAAACCAAGAGCTGGTTCTTTGAGAAAATCAACAAGATAGACAAACCCTTAGCCAAGCTAACTAAAAGGAAGAGAGACACCACCCAAATCAACAAAATCAGAAATGAAAAGGGGGACATAACTACAGACACTGAGAAAATCCAAACAATCATTAGGACTTACTTCAAAAGTCTATACTCAACAAAATTTGAAAACCTAAATGAAATGGACAATTTTCTTGATCGATTTGACTCAACAAAGCTGAATCAGGACCAGGTAAATCAATTAAATAGTCCTATATCCCCCAAAGAAATAGAAGCAGTCATCAAAAATCTCCCATCCAAAAAAAGCCCAGGAACAGATGGCTTCAGCACAGCATTCTACCAGACCTTCAAAGAAGAGCTAACTCCAATTCTCTTCAAACTATTCCACAAAATAGAAACAGAAGGAACATTACCAAACTCATTCTATGAAGCCATAATCACCTTGGTACCTAAACCTCACAGACTCAACAAAGAAAGAGAATTTCAGGCCAATCTCCCTTATGAACATTGATGCAAAAATACTTAACAAAATACTTGCAAACCGAATCCAAGAACACATCAAAGATATTATCCACTATGACCAAGTAGGCTTCATCCCTTGTATGCAGGGGTGGTTCAATATACGGAAATCCATCAATGTGATCCACCATATTAACAAACTGAAAGAAAAAAACCACATGATAATCTCCCTAGATGCTGAAAAAGCATTTGACAAAATCCAACATCCATTCATGTTTAAAGTACTGGAGAGATCAGGGATACAAGGCACATATCTAAACATAGTAAAGGTGATATACAGCAAGCCTATAGCCAACATCAAACTGAATGGAGAGAAACTTAAAGCAATCCCACTGAAATCAGGGACAAGACAAGGATGCCCACTCTCTCCATATCTCTTCAACATAGTGCTGGAAATCCTTGCTAGAGCAATAAGACAGTTGAAGGAGATCAAGGGGATACAGATGGGAAAGGAAGAAGTCAAATTATCACTATTTGCAGATGATATGATAGTATATATGAGTGACCCCAAAAACTCTACCAGGGAACTCCTACAGCTGATAAACACCTACAGCAAAGTGGCCAGATACAAAATTAACTCAAAAAAAATCAGTAACACTCCTGTATGCAAAAGACAAAAGGGCTGAGAAAGAAATTAGAGAAACAACACCCTTCACAATAGCCACAAATGACATAAAGGAACTTGCTGTAACCCTAACCAAGCAAGTCAAAGACTTGTATGAAAAAAATTTCAAGTCTCTGAAGAAAGAATTAGAAGAAGATATGAGAAGATGGAAAGATCTCCCATGCTCATGGCTTGGCAGGATTAACATAGTAAAAATGGCCATCTTACCAAAAGCAATCTACAGATTTAATGCAATTCCCATCAAATTGCCAACACAATTCTTTACAGACCTGGAAAGAAAAATTCTCAACTTCGTATGGAATAACAAAAAACCGAGAATTGCTAAAACAATCCTCTACAATAAAAGATCTTCTGGAGGTATCTCCATCCCTGATCTCAAGCTGTACTATAGAGCAACAGTTATAAAAACTGCATGGTAATGGCATAGAAACAGAATGGTGGATCAATGGAATCGAACAGAAGACCCAGAAGTAAACCCACACACTTATGGACTCCTGATTTTTGACAAAGATGCCAAAACCATACAATGGAAAAAAGATAGCATCTTCAACAAATGGTCCTGGTCCAACTGGATGTCTACATGTAGAAAAATGAAAATAGATCCATACTTATCACCCTGCACAAAACTGAAGTCCAAGTGGATCAAAGACCTCAACATA
Source organism: Psammomys obesus (assembly GCF_907164565.1). NCBI lineage: Eukaryota > Metazoa > Chordata > Mammalia > Rodentia > Muridae > Psammomys > Psammomys obesus. The sequence goes on from NW_026596166.1 coordinate 21,747,020, forward strand.
AAACCAGACACATTAAATCGGCTAGAAAAAAAAAAAAAGTGGGGAATACCCTAGCACTCATTGGTACAGGAGAAAACTTCCTGAACAGAACACCAACAGCACAGGCTCTAAGAGCAACAATCAATAAATGGGACCTCATGAAATTGAAAAGCTTCTGTAAAGCAAAGGACACCGTCATCAAAACAAAGCGACTGCCTACAAATTGGGAAAGAATCATCACCAACCCTTTATCTGACAGAGGACTCATATCCAATATATATAAAGAACTAAACAAGCTGAAAAGCAATAAACCAAGTGATCCACTTAAAAAAATGGGGAACAGAGCTAAACAGAGAATTCTCTGTAGAGGAATATCCAATGGCAGAGAAGCACTTAAAGAAATGCTCAACCTCATTAGCCATTAGGGAAATGCAAATCAAAACAACCCTGAGATTTCACCTTACACCCATCAGAATGGCCAAGATGAAAAACTCAAGGGACAATATATGCTGGAGAGGTTGTGGAGAAAGGGAAAACCTCCTCCACTGCTGGTGGGAATGTAAACTGGTACAACCACTCTGGAAATCAATCTGGCGCTTTCTCAGACAACTAGGAATAGCGCTTCCTCAAGATCCAGCCATACTACTCCTAAGCATATACCCAAAAGAGGCACAAGTACACAAAAAGGACATTTGCTCAACCATGTTTATAGCAGCTTTATTTGTAATAGCCAGAAGCTGGAAACAACCCAGATGCCCCTCAACTGAAGAATGGATGCAGAAATTATGGTACATCTATACAATGGAGTATTACTCAGCAATGAAAAATAAGGAAATCATGAAATTTGCAGGTAAATGGTGGGACCTGGAAAGCATCATCCTGAGTGAGTTGTCTCAGAAGCAAAAAGACATGCATGGTATATACTCACTCATATAAACATACAATATAGAATAAACCCACTAAAATCTGTACATCTAAACAAACTAAGCAAAAGAGAGGACCCTAACTAAAATGTTCAATCCCCATCCTGAAAGGCAAAGAGGATGGACATCAGAAGAAAAAGAAAATAGGAAACAACCTCGGAACCTGCTACAGAGGGCCTCTGAAAGCCAGAAGAAAACAGGAAACAACCTTGAAACCTGCCACAGAGGGCCTCTGAAAGCTTCTGCAGTATAGACTGTCAAAGCAGATGCTGAGCCTGATGGCCAACTGATGGGCAGAGTGAATGGAATTCTGTGTAAGAAGTGGGAAATAGTAAGAGCTGGAGGGGACGGGAACTCCACAAGGAGAGCAACAGAACAAAAAAATTTGAACACAAGGAACTTCCCAGAGACTCATACTCCAACCAAGGACTATTCGTGGAGATGACCTGGAACCCCTGCACAGGTGTAGCCCATGGCAGTTCAGTGTCCAAGTGGGTTACATAGTAATGGGAAGAGGGACTGCCTCTGACATAATCTGATTGGCCTGCTCGTTGATCACTTCCCCCTGAGGGGGGAGCAGCCTTACCAGGCCACAGTAGAGGAAAATGCAGCCACTTTTGATGAGAACTGATAGACTAAGATCAGAAAGAAGAGGAGAACCTCCCCTATCAGTGGACTTGGGGAGTGGCATGCATGCAGAAAGGGGAGGGAGGGTGGGATCAGGAGGGGAGGAGGGAGGGGCTTATGGGTGATACAAAATGAATAAAGTGTAATTAATAAAAAATTAAAAAAAGAAAAATTACCAATTCATGATCAGCCTAAATAGCACAGTCAAACCATGTCTCAAAAAACAACTGGTGCAGCCATATCTCCTAAAAACTGTGGGAGTCATGAACCCAGCACAGATGCTTGGCACAGTTCCAGCAAAGCTGAGCTGAATGCAGCTTTTACTGTCATTCTATCTCTAACTTTTGTGCTTTGGTCTCTGTGTGTTGCATTCTTGGGAACTTTCTGAATAATGATTCATTTTATGTCTCTTTATGAAAAAAATGACTGAGTCTTTTTAGGACAATCCTAAAGTTAACTTTATCTGGCCACTATTTGAAATCTTCCTTAGGGAGACTTTAAGATTATTAAGCACAGATAAGCAGATAGATAAGGCCATTTTTCCAGGAATCTTCCTGGGTTATTTGCCCCTCAGCAAATTCAAACAGTGTAATTTGAAGTGCAGGGTAAACAGAGATCCTCTGACTGGCCAGGAGAATAGGTTACAGATACAAGGCTTTTTTTTTATGTTATTAGAAGCTTAGTGCTCTCTTAAAATGTAGTTTAAATACAGGAGGTCATACAGGATACAACGCTGGAGGAATAGAACACAGTAATTAAAGTAGAGTAACTAAAATAAACTGTTCCTTCTTTTAATTGAAGATGATAAAACATATAGTAAAAGAAGTTAGGTATTAGTATTTGCAGGACCAGTTCAGATCATTTCTGTTTATCTGGAATGCTTTAAAACTGCAAAGACTGCCAAACTCAAAACAGACTGTCTTCTAATAAATGTGTTTGCTTTGGAGAAATTATTTTTTAGATTCTTTAAACTGGAGTTAAAAGGCTGATAATAACAACAAAATCTATTTTGTTTGTATTTTCTAATAGTGACTGAACTTGGAACCTTGGACATATAATGAAAAAATCAAACACATAATCTGTATTTAGTGATAATAATTAGTCTTTCTTTGTTCTGTGAAATCTGCTTAAATAAATAAACACCTGGTTGCTAGTCAGTCAGAGCTATGAGATTCCCTTGATCATTGCCTAACTCACTTTTCCTTCTACTCTTCAGACTCCTTATTTCCTCTGCAGGCTGCCCTGTCAACGAGGACCAACTATATGGCCATCCAGGGAAGGACCCAATAAAAAACAACAAAACAAATATCACATGTCCTAGAATCTGACAATTATATCCAAGCTACATGTGTTGAAAATTATTCAAATGACAAAGACAATGAAAAGCACAAAGAAATGAGAGTTGAACATGTTAACTAGAAGACTGATAATCTTAAAAATTCAATATTCACCAAATTGATTTATAGCTTTAACATAACCCAATAAAAACTTAAAATAATTATAAGTATTGACAAACTAATTAAAAAATGAGTGTGGAAAAGCAAAGAACTAAAATGGTCAAAAAATCTTGCAGAAAATTTTTTTTCCACCATGTAGAAATTAATTTGAAAACTTAATGCAGATTGACAGTGATGAAAATGGTGTGGTTTTCAGATTTTGTAGGATATGGGCTTTTGTAGTAAGACCTAATGATTATTTGGATTTCCTTATTATCTCTTATGTACCCCTTTTCATTTCTGATTTTGCTGATTTGTAGAGTCTCTGCCTTTTAGTTAATTTGACTAAGGGTTTGTCTATCTTGTTGATTTTCTGAAAGAGCCAGCTCTTGGTCTCACTGATTCTTTGTATTGTTTTCTTTGTTTCTAGATCAATGATTTCAGCTCTGAGTTTATTTCAAACAGTCTACTACTCTTGGATGTGACTGTGTCTTTTTCCCCTGAGGGCTTTTAGGTGCGGCCTCAGTTGCTTGTATGCTGTCTCAAGCTTCTTCTCAAACGTCTTTCTGGAGGCACTTAGTGCTATGAGCTTTTCTCTCAGCAATGCTTTCATTGTGTCCCGTATGTTTGGGTAAGTTGTGCCTTCATTTTCATTGAATTTTAGGAAATCTCTAATTTCTTCTTTCATTTCATCCCTGACCAAGCTGTCACTGAGTAGAGAATTGTTTAGTTTCCATGTGCATGTAGGGTTTTTGTTATTTCTGTTGTTGAGGTCTAGTTTTAGTCCATGGTGGTCTGAAAGGATACAAGGGATTATTTTAATCTTTGTGTATCTGTTGATGCTTCCTTTGTGATAGAATATATGGTCAATTTTTGAGAAAGTTCCATGAGGTGCTGAAAAGAATATATACTCTTTTGAGTTTGAGGGAAAGTTCTGTAGACATCTATTAGGTCCATTGGATTTAGGAACTCTGTGTCATTATTTCCCTATACACCTTCAGTCTAGATGATCTGTCCCTTGGTGAGAATGGAGTATTGAATCATCCACTATTAGGGTGTTGGGATCAATGTGTAATTTCAGATTTTATAATGTTTCATTTACAAATGTAAGTTGTCTTGTATTTGGGGCATAGATGTTCAGAATTGTAATATCCTCCTGGTGGATTTTTCCTTTAATAAAAATGAAGTGTCACTCCTCATCTTTTTTGATTAATTTTGATTGAAAGTCTATATTAATAGATATTAGAATAACTACCCCAGCTTATTTTCTGGATTTTCTTGAAGAACATTTTTCCAGCCTGTTACTCTGAGGTAGTGTTTATCTTTGTTGCAGAGTTGTGTTTCCTGGATGCAGCAGAATGTTGGATCCGGTTTAAAATCGTTCCGTTAGTCTGTGTCTATTTTTTTTTTTTTTTTGGAGAATTGAGTCTGTTGATGGTGATAGATAATAGTGACTAATGAATGTTATTTCCTTTCATTGTGGAGTTGGTGGTATTACTGTGTTTTCGTGTTTTAAGGCTTGTTTTCTTTTAATGTTTTGTTGTGAAGTTATCTATATCCTGTGTTTTCTTGGATGTAGTTGTTTTTGTTGGATTGGAGTTTTCCTTGTAGTATATTCTGTAGGGCTGGGTTGCTGTGTAGATACTGAATAAGTTAATTTTTGCAATGGAATATTTTGTTTTCTCCATCAGTGTTGATTGAAAGCTTTGTTGGATATGTCAGTCTGGGTTGGCATCTGTGGTCTCTTAGAATCTGCCCAGGCCCTTCTGGCTTTCATAGTTTCTGTTGAGAAATCTGGTGTGATTCTGATGGGTCTACCTTTATATGGTACTTAGACTTTATCCTTTGCTGCTTTTAATATTTTCCCTCTCTTACTCTCTCTCTTACTCTCCTCCTCTCTCTCTTTCTCTCTCTCTCTGCAACCCCCTTCCCCTAATAAACTTCCCACGTGGAAAAAAAAATTTCCTTTGTTCTGTAGAGTTAGTGTTTTGACTATTATGTGACTTGAGTTTCTTTTCTGGTCTAGTCTATTTGATGTTGTTTAGGTCTTTTGTATGTTTATGGACATCTCTTTCTTTAAGTTGGGGAACGTTTTTCCTATTATTTTCTTGAAAATATTTTCTGGACCTTGGAGCCTGGAATCTTATTTTTTGTCTATTCCTATTATTGCCTGACTTTGTCTTTCCATGGCATCCTTGATTTCTTGGATGTTTGTGGTTGGAACTTTTTCTTTGAGAGATGTATCAATTTCTGCAAGTGCATCTTCAGCACCTGAGATTTTCTTTTCCATCTCTTGTATTCTGTTGGTGATGCTCACCTTTGTGTTTCCTGATCTTATCTCTAATTCTCCAGCTCCAGGTTTTTCTCTGTTTTCTTTATTGATTCTAATTCTGTTTTCATGTCTTGCACCATTTCCTTCATCTGTTTAAATATGGATTTCTGTCTTTCCATGATGGCCTCTATTTTGTTGTTGTTGTTCGTTTCCTATCTATATGCCACTACACGTACCTCTACTTGTACCTCTATTTGTTTGGCCGTATTTGCCTGTATTTCTTTGAGAGCTTTGTTTGTTTCCTCTTTATGTATCTCTAATACATGGATAAGCCTAGAATTGAGAACATTTTCCTGTGTTCTCAATGAATTAGAATGTCCATTGATTTTGGGAGTTACTGGTGAAGTCTTGATGTCCAGATTTTTGTTGGGATGTGTTCTTATGCTGACCTCTAGCAATCTGATTATTTGTAACCTTTGTTGTTTGTTCCTGGAGTCAGTACTTCAGATTGGTTCCATCTTTCTCCAGTGTCTGTAGTATTCTTCAGGAAGATGAGAGTGGCCCACCAGTATGGGAATGGATGTTTGTGTTTCAGCTGTAGCTAAGGGAAGAAGGTCACAGGGACAGGTGTACAAGTGAGGGTGGTGAAACCAGGGAATGTGAATGGAAGTGTGCCTTGAAGGACAGGGTGCTAAAGTGTGTAGATGCCTGGACTGTGGGGCTTAAGCATAGGAGGGGTGCAGGTGCTGGTGCTGTTCACAGGTGCAATGCACATGGGCAAGTGCCCTGAATACTTCAATGATCTACAGGACTGTTTTACTGTTCCCCAAGTATTCAGATCTGTCTGGGCTCCAGGAGTTGTTTGCCTGAACTCCCATGTTAGGCCCATAGAACAGGGGCTTCAATGCTAAGAATACTGTCCCAAGAACACACATGTTGACAATAGTGGGGGTCTGGGTGGGAGGGATCTGATATCTGGCTGTTATCTAAGAGGAACCCTGGATCTGGGGCTCTGCATGCACTCACTTGAAGGCACACTCACTAACTCACAGGCCTAATCAGAAAGCACAGGGGTTCTCCCTGTTCTCTCCTCTCAGATTTGTTTCTGTTGGGTTTGAGAGTGCAGCAGATCTGTCAGCTCAGTGGTGTCCACTCTTTGTACACTGGTCAGGGAGACCCTTACTTGTTGTAGCCATTTCTGATGTCTCAGGCACAGAGCAATGGAGGTTCCTAGAGGGCTAGCTGCCACCCTCCCACCTCAGCTGAAGACCAGAGAGGCACATACAGTGTCCACTGGGAGGCCCTCACAGTGTCCACTGGGAGGCCTGCACAACTACCTGCCATTGCAGCAGAATTGGGAGGCTGTTACAGTCACCCGCAAGGGGGCTCTGGATAGCCTGTACAACTGATTGCAGAACTGGGTGGCACATACAGCCACTTGCCACCACAGGATCCAAAACTCCGAAACTGGTGAGTGGAGGGGCAACTGATGTCATAACATCAACATTAAGGTTTCCTGGACAAGAAGGGACAACACTTGAGCAGGGACAGTTCGGATCAGGTCACCCATGGTTGTCTCCAGGGAATGAGAGTGGTGAATATTCAACCCCCTGCACTTCTTCTTGTCCTAAGCACAGGCCTCCCTGCTTGTCAGAGGAAGCAGTAGTTGTCCCAAGCAGATGTTTCCATGCCAGAGGTGGCTACCCCAAATACAGATATCCCTGCCTGGAAGCCAAACAGTGGACACCACTGAGCTGACAGATCTCCTACAATCTCATTTGCCCCTACAGGCCCCAACCTGAGAGTAGACAAGAGGGGGAAACCCTGTGCTTTCCAATTATGCCTTCAAGAGAGTGAGTGTGCCTTCAAGTGAGTGCATGTAGAGCCCTAGATCCAAGGTCCTTGTACGATATAAGCCAGACATGGGATCCCTCCCAACCACACAGACACTGTGGGCAACGGAGGGATCCTTGGGACAGCATTCTCACCATTGAAGCCTCTGTACTGTGGGTCTATCAGTGGAGTCCAGAAAAACAATTCCTTGAGCCCAGACAGATCTGAATACCAGGAGGACAGTAAGACAGGCCTGTAGGCCATTGAGGTATTCAGAATACCTGCCCATGTGTGTTGAGCCTGTGAGCAGTGCCAGCACATGTGCCCCCTCCTGCACTAAAGCTCCACCCTTCCAGGCATCTACCCACCCTAAAACCCCGTTCTTCAGGGCACATTTCCATGCACATCCCTGCACTCGCACCCCTGCACCTGCAACCGTCTTCCCTTAGCTGTAGCTGAAACATCGCCATCCACTGTCAAATGTGAACCTCTCATCTTCCTGAGTAATGTTCCAGACACCAGGAACGTATGACCCCAGCCTGAAGTGCAGACCCCAGGAACAAACAGGGAAGGTGCCAGATAAGCAGATGGCTAGAGGCCAGTATAAGAACACATCCAACAAATATCATGACATCACGGCTTCAACAGCAACCCCAAAAGTCAAAGGATTTGCTAATTCATCAGAAATACAGGAAAATGATCTCAAATCTATCCTTATCCAGTTGTTAGAGACACATAAAGAGGAAAAGAATGAAGCTCTCAAAGAAATACAGGAAAATATAGCCAAACAAGGAGAGGCACATGTAGCAGCATATAAAAAGGATTGAAGAAAAAAAAAATAGAGGCCATCATGGAAAGACATAAATCCACATTCAAACAGATGAAGGAAATAGTGAAGACATGAAAACAGAACTAGAATCATTAAAGAAAACACAAACTGAGAAACCCCTGGAGATGGAGAACATAGAGAAAAGATCAGGAACCACAAAGGTGAACATCACCAACAGAATACAAGGGATGGAAGAGAGAATCTTAGGTGCTGAAGATGCACTCGCAGAAATTGATACTTCTCTCAAAGAAAAAGTAAAATTGGACAAGTTCCAAACACAAAACATCCAAGAAATCAAGGATGCCATGAAAACACAAAATCTAAGAAAAATAGGAGTAGATGAAAAAGAAGATTCCAGGCTCTAAGGTCCAGAAAATATTTTCAAGAAAATCATAGAAGAAAAATTTCCCAACTTAAGAAAGAGATGTCCATAAACACACAATAGACCTACAGAATACCAAATAAACTAAACCAGAAAAGAAGCTCCTGATGTCATATAATAGTCAAAACACTAAATCTACAGAACAAAGAATGAGCACAGTGTTCATCCATACACACGTTGTGAACATACATGACACAGATGTAACATACATTACATACAAGTAACATACATGACAAAAGTTGAACATACACGTAGATATGTCACCACCCTATGCACATACATGTGTGTGTTCCATGTGCACAAAATACATGCACACACAAACAGATTCTCACAGATGTTGGTTAGTGGAATTATACTCATCATAAATCAGTAATCATCACTTTGGTGAGGATCTTGAATTTATCCTCCTGCCATTAACTCCCAATGCTGTGCCATCATGACATATTTCAGGAGTGCTACTAGTTGAGTCCAGGACCTTCTGCTTGAAACACAAGCTCTTCCCCAACTGTGCAATGTCCCCGCACATAAGCCTCTAATGTAAGAAGCTCTCTGAGGGCCAGTAGTTCTTAGCTTAGAGGTGAGATTGTGATGTCAGTGAGATTCATGGAGAAAGGTCTGGGACCCAGCACTCCTACCTAGTACTCCTTATAGACAGAGTCAGTATCTACCCATATATCTTTGGACATGTTTTCCAGAGCCAGTTGTGAAAAATATCTTTATTAAAAGGAACCAGTAATCTTAGAGCTGTGATGATAACCATATAATAGTTCCTGAGGGTATTCATATGTAAAACAAAGTCACAAGGATTAATCAATCTGACCCAGATTGGATCTCTGTGGCTTTATCTCTGGATCTTATACACTTTATGGGGCAGGTTCTGGTACTTTCACTATGTTGCTACATTTCCTCTTAATGTAACCTCTGTGGAAGGATCCAGGCTGATAAAAAGTGACAGAATCTCATTGACTTGAGGCTGATCTGACATGGAATTCAATCTGATCAAAATGAGTGTGATATCACTAAACACAACATGGAAGAAGAAACCACCTCCCTAGGCAGGTGAGAACCCTAATACCTAGGCAAAATCCCAGAATAAAAGATGCTTAATTTACCTATCTTACATGGCCTTTTCTTTATTCAGATCTCTAACTGAAACTTAGTAGCTGATACTGGTGACGAACAAGGTAACATGTAATAAGCATTGATTAAACTAATGGATTCCATACTCAGTCTGTTACTTCTTTTCCCCATGATACTGGAGATGGAATCCAGGGTCTCAAGCATGCTGAGCTCACACTCTGACCCTGATGATGTACACCCAGTCCTACTTCAATTATTCTCTCAAGAACCCTGGAAAGTACATTGTATTAAAATCCACAAATATTAGGTAAATGGATCAGTAAGGGTCAATACCTGCATAGAACATAAATAACCAGGTTGTAAATGAGAAAAAACTTATCTTCACTGCCCACTGCTTTCTATTTACACAGTTATTATGGAGTTTTAGAAATGTCACCAATGATGCTGAACTTCCAAGTGGATCAGAAAAGATGAGAAACTTTATTAGTTCTATGTCCTAGCTGAGACAAAGGTCTTCGTCTTGATCTATTGTACAAAGATACATACGCAGAAGAGTGTCCTCTTTATGAGGATGGAACCCTTCCTGGAGCAGCAGGAAATTTCTTTTAACCCAGTAGGTGTCAGTGAAAAAATTCCAGTTCTGAAATGAAAAAGCAGATCCAGTCAAGCAAATATGGCCCTAGGTCTCTTCCCTCTCTCTAGTCCATCTTTTTCTCATCTTTTCTTCCTTCTTTAATTTTCATTTCCTGTTTCCTCTCCTTTCTTGGATCTCTCTCCTTTTTATTCTTTCACTGTCTCTTCTCACCCCTTCTCCTATCCCATTTCTCTGCACAAGTCTTCTTCCCATTTTTAGAACCTGTGAATCTCCTCCTACTCCAATTCAAAGCCATCACTGTCATCTTTATCCTTCTCCTAGACATTGTCCTCCTGGTGCTATTCCTAATCATTACACTCTTCTTCCTCTTTCTTTTTTCCTTTCTCCTTTCATCGTTCTTCTTTCTTTCTTTTTTCTTTTTCTTTCTTTTCCTAGTTCTCATACTCCTAATCTTGCCTTTGTATGTCTACATCCACCTCTGTCTATCTCTCTCTCATTCTGAATATCGATATTTCACCTTAACCAAAGTGGGCAGGGGAATTCAACAGTAGAAATGAGTAGGAAGAAGAACCAAGTAAAGTATTATGTCTATTTAGATCAATAATGTGAGGAACAAGAGACAAAAATGCTAAATTCAGAGTCTTATCACTGTGGGACAATATCCAGACATGGGGAGGGGCATGCACGCAGAGGGTGGAGGAATTGGGATGGGAGGCGGAGGGAATCACAGGGGAGATGCAAAGTGAATAAAGTGTAATTATAAAGAATTAAAAAAAATCTAAATAAAAAAATTTAAAAAAGATTTCTATCAAGCCTGAAATTTCTCAACATTCATAGACTCTACCACAAATGTTAATTTTTGCTTAATTAGCCATTTTTCCCAATTTGTTTTGGACCCCCTAAAAGAATTTCTACATGTATAAATATCTAATGTATAAAAGTATTTATACATTATTGTATAATGTTCCTGTGGAATGTATGCAATCTAGAAGTTATTCAGAGAAGGATGTCAATTTTATTAAAGAGGGTTAAGTAGGTTTTAAGATTTTCTGGGGCTAGGAATGTGTATTTTTATTAGGAGTTGGTTATATGTTATTTATGATTTTATTTAGAGAAAAAGAAGGTCAAGATATTAGGTAATGCAAGTTAATTATTAATCAACTCACAGTCAGGTTTATCAGTCAGGACACTAGTCTAATTTTGCACAGGAGTATACATCCTACGTTTAACAGATAGATATGACTGCATAAAGATGTCATCTCCTGGCAGCACCCAGCCTACCTCAAATAAGATGATGAGTATCAAAGAACTTCCACATGGAGATGGCTTCAAATTTGGCAAACCAGCCACTTGGGTAAATAAAATGCCCTCGCTTCATGACAGACAGAATTCTGACACAAATGGGCAAGCTTAAATGCAGGACAAGTTGACTGTCAAACTTGCTTGCCAAGACAGGGTAAGCAAGTCCTAAATAATTCCTGCTTCATATATATGTCTGTTCAAAGATACTGAGCCAGAGGTTGAAGATTATGCTCCAACGTTATAGAGAGTTTTGAGTGACTGTTCAGACAGCAAACTGTCTGTCAATTTTCTAACTTTTGGAAGCTGCTAACATGCACTTTCTATTTATTTAAGTAACTAATTTTATTCCTTCTCAAGTCTTTGGTGGAAATGATGACAAAATAGTTATATTTTCACAATTAAACCTAAGTTGTTTGGAATTTTAAAAAAATGTTTTTATACAGGTAATACCAATAAGGATATAAAATAATTTAGGTATAGAATTCTAAACTTGTCAAAATAGAATAGATAATCAAATACTTTCTCCTAAGTTGCCAAATGGACTGGACATTGCTCATGTAAATCTCACCTAATAGGTTTTATAACTATTTTATAATTATTATTATATTGGAAGAAAAGGAGCCTTTCATTGGACGTAAAGGGGGAAATTATTGTATAATGTTCCTGTGGAATGTATACAATTTACCCTGTTCATTCAAATGCTGATTTCTCTACTCCATTATCTGGTTTCAACACAGATATTGCATTGGAATGCATCACCTATCTCAAGTTTGCGTAAACATACTACCATGTTCCTATGTATTGCCAATAAAAACAACCAGCCAATGCTGATCAATGGTGAAAATAGGGTGGGATATCCTGGTCTGGAGGGGAAGAGAAAGCAGGGAGTAGGAGGAGAAATCTGAGAGGAGAGGACAGGAAAACATCAGGAGAAATGAACCAGTCCTAAGATATGACTGAAAAGCAAGTATAATGTGGTGAATTAGAATGGAAGAACACTATGAAGGTTTGGAGGTTTAAGATGGAGTAATTAGGACGGGGGCAAGATGGCGGCACCGGGAGGACTCTCATTCTGAACAGCAGCAAAGCAGGATCGGCACAGTGACCAGCAATCAGAACTTGTGGCCATAAAACAAAAGAGATTGTGTTTCTCAGGTGAGAGGATACCCCACGGTGGGAGATTCAATCAGCTTTAACTCACCCTGGTAAACCACAGAAGAGATCCTGGTTCCGCCAGGCGCTTGGTCGCCAGCCCAGAGCTACACGCCAGCATAATCTGGTCACTGTCCCAGACTGAACTGTGGGCCCACAACACCACAGACTGGATTTTCCAGTCGAAAGATAACCCCACAGAGCAGGAAACAATTGGGACCGAACTTAGGTCACCCAGACATCCCCTGGAAAAGACTCGGGTTCCACGGGCACCCCAGGAGCCAGCCCGGAGCCAGAGCCAGGGACCCAGGGGCCTACACAGAGCCCTGCCTACGTGCCTGATTCGCCGCCTCAGATAGAACTGTGGGCACCAGGGTACCAGAGACTCAGTTTCACTGTTGGGTGCAAACCCACAGGGAGGGAAACGGCTGGTCTGATTTCAGAGCACTCAGCTGATACCACCACCACAAAAAGGTCTCGGGAAAATTACGCAATTTAGGCAGACACCCAGGCTCCCAAAGGCCAGAAAGGCAGAGCCAACAGTGGGCATCTGTGCCTGTGGGTTCTACTCGCAACCACCCCAGACAGAACAGCAGTCCCCAAAGCAAAGACTGGGTGTTCCTGGCAGGAGGAAACCCCCAGCGGGGGGATCATCAGGTCTAATGCTCAGGACACCCAACACCAAAAGACTTTCCAGGTCCACGCAGACTCTAGGCTCTAGCTTTCTAATACAGGCAGGAGCGCTGTTCTCAGCCACCATTATTCAGTTCCCCTAGGGCACTGGGGTACTGTGCACACAGCTGCATCCTCAGATCTACAAAAGCTGGAGAGCCATTACAGCAGCCCTCAGATACTGTGCCAAGGATCAGCCAGTTATCCCTAGCTAGACTGACAAAACTGTGGAAATCCCTGGTCCTTCAAGAGGGCTGCACCCACAGCATCCGGAACAGAGCAGGGCCTGCAGCCAACACCCCAGACAGGGACACACAGCTTCCGGTCCATACTGAGGCACCCAGCCTTCAGACCAGAGTGGAGCCCTCAGTTACCAGCCTCCAGACCAGAGCGGCACTCCCAGGCACCAACTCAACCTAGGTGCACATTCTCCAGGCCCAGAGCAGAACACTCAGCCTCTGGCCCAGAGACTTGCTGGGCACTCCTCTCACTTTCCTGGACAGAACTGTGTGCCCCAGGGTAACAGACTGAGTTTCCCTGTTGGGAGAAAACCCACAGCTAGGGAATCAGCAGGTTCTTCAAGAGGACTATACCTGGAAAATTGTAACAACAAAAGCTGCTCACTAAATTTATAATGAGAAACCCAGCAGTGGGGCAGCTGTCTTGAGAACTTCTATGGGTAAGAGGAGAGCCCTCCCTGCCTAACAAAGACCACAGCTACTACTCAGGGCTATACACCTGAGGTGAGCAGTGGCAATTCCTGAAAAACACTGACCATACAGTGACCATAACCAAAAAGCAGAGGAGGACTCCTTCAGGAAAAATCATCTTCTGGCCAAGGGGATTCTCCCTACCTCAGGAATCAAGGAAGCACAGAAACTAACAGTCAACACCTAAAACAGCCCAATGGGTAGAGGTCAGTGTAAAAGCTCAACCAACAAAAGAAAGAGCAATATGACATCTCCAGAACCAAGCCATCCAGGGGTAACAGCCCTGGACAGGGCAGCATAATAGAAAATCAAGAAGATGACCTTACATCTATGCTGATGAAGAGGATAATAATGGAAACAAATAAAATACGTAAAGAATTAGAGGAAGATAAAACCAAACAGATCATGGCTATCCATAAAGAAATGGAGGAAGTTAAAGACAAGCAGATTATGGCCATTGTGAAGAAATACGGGAAGATGCAGCCAAAGAGTTTTCGGCCTTCAGAGAAGAAATAACTAAATCACTGAAAGAAATAAAAGAAACAGAGTTGAAGGAACTAAAAGAAAAAAAGGAAAATACAATCAGACAGGTGAAGGAAGTAAACAACTCAAGACCTGAAGATAGAACTGGAAAAATTAAAGAAAACACAAATGAAGGAAATAATGGAGAAGAAGAATTTAGGGAGAAAAACAGGAACTACAGAGGTAAGCATAACCAACAGACTACAAGAGATGGAAGAAAGAATCTCAGGTGTAGAAGAAATCGATGTATCTGTCAAAGAAAATGTTAAATCCAAAAAATTCCTGACACAGACTGTCCAAGAAATCCAAGACAATATGGAAAGACAAAACTTAAGAATAATAGGTATAGAGGAAAAAGAAGACTCCCTTCTCCAAGGCCCAGAAAATATTTTCAACAAAATCATTGAAGAAAATTTCCCCAAGTTAAAGGAGAAGCCAATAAGAATACATGAGGCCTACAGAACACCCAACAAATTTGACCAGAAAAGAAAATCCTCCTGCCACATAATAATCAAAACAGTAAGCATACAGAACAAAGAAAAAATACTAAAAGCTGCAAGGGAAAAAGGCCAAGTAATATATAATGACAAACCCATTAGAATCACACCTGACTTTTCAACAGAGACTATGAAAGCTAGAAGGGCCTGGACAGATATCATACAGAACCTAAGAGAACACAGATGTCAGCCCAGGCTACTATACCCTGCAAAACTCTCAGTCCTCATAGACGGAGAAAACAAGATATTCAATGACAAACACAAATTTCAACAATACCTACATACAAATCCAGCATTACAGAAGACACTGGAAGGGAAAATACAACCCAAGAAATTTAGCTTCTGTCAAGAAAACACAGGAAATAATTAACTTCACTACAGTAAAACAGAAAGCAACCAAGCATGCAACCTTATGACCACTGCCAACATCAAAATCAAAGGATCTAACAGCCACTGGTCATTAATCTCTCTCAACATCAATGGACTCAACTCTCCAGTAAAAAGACACAGATTAACAGAATGGATACGTAAACAAAACCCAGCAATCTGTTGCATACAAGAAACACACCTAAGGCACAAAGATAGACATTACCTGAGGGTAAAAGGTTGGAAGACGACTTTCCAAGCAAATGGACCCAAGAAACAAGCAGGAGTAGCCATTCTAATATCTGATAAAATAGACTTTCAACCAAAATTAATAAAAAGAGATGGGGAAGGACACTTCATACTCGTCAAGGGAAAATTCCACCAGGAAGACATCACAATCCTGAACATCTATGCCCCAAATACAAGAGCACCCACATTTGTAAAAGAAACATTGATAAAATTTAAACCACATATAGATCCCCACACATTCATAGTGGGAGACTTCAACACCCCACTCTCAACAAAGGACAGGTCAACAAAACAGAAATTAAACAAAGAAACAATATCTCTGACAGGGGTCATGAATCAAATGGACCTCACAGACATTTACAGAACTTTACACCCAAACACAAAAGAATTTACCTTCTTCTCACACCTCATGGAACCTTCTCCAAAATAGACCATATAGTTGGTCACAAAGCAAGCCTCAACAGATACAAGAAGACTGAAATAATCCCTTGTATCCTGTCTGATCACCATGGAATAAAGCTGGACTTCAACAACAACAGAAATAGCAAAAAGCCTACACACACATGGAAACTGAACAACTTGTTACTAAATGACAGCTGGGTCAGGGAAGAAAGAAAGAAAGAAAGAAATTAAAGTGTTCCTAGAACTCAATGAAAATGAAGACACAACATACCCAAACTTGTGGGACACAATGAAAGCAGTGCTAAGAGGAAAGTTCATAGCACTAAGTGCCCTCAAGAAGAAATTCAAGACAGCTCATTCAAGCAACTTAATGGCCCACTTAAAAACCCTAGAAAAAGAAGAAGCAGACACACCAAAAAGGAGTAGACGGCTGGAAATAATCAAACTCAGGGCTGAAATCAATCAATTAGAAACAAATAAAACAATTCAAAGAATCAATGAAACCAAGAGCTGGTTCTTTGAGAAAATCAACAAGATAGACAAACCCTTAGCCAAGCTAACTAAAAGGCAGAGAGACACCACCCAAATCAACAAAATCAGAAATGAAAAGGGGGACATAACTACAGACACTGAGGAAATGCAAACAATCATTAGGACTTACTTCAAAACTCTATATGCCACTAAATTTGAAAATCTAAATGAAATGGACAATTTATTTGATCTATTTGACTTTCCAAAGCTGAATCAGGACCAGGTAAATCAATTAAATAGTCCTATATCCCCCAAAGAAATAGAAGCAGTCATCAAAAGTCTCCCATCCAAAAAAAGCTCAGGACCAGATGGCTTCAGCGCAGAATTCTACCAGACCTTCAAAGAAGAGCTAACTCCAATTCCCTTCAAACTATTCCACAAAATAGAAACAGAAGGAACATTACCAAACTCATTCTATGAAGCCACAATCACCTTGGTACCTAAACCTCATAAAGACTCAACAAAGAAAAAGAATTTCAGGCCAATCTCCCTTATGAACATTGATGCAAAATTACTTAACAAAATACTCGCAAACCGAATCCAAGAACACATCAAAGATATTATTCACCATGACCAAGTAAGCTTCATCCCAGGTATGCAGGGGTGGTTCAATATACGGAAATCCATCAATGTGATCCACCATATTAACAAACTGAAAGAAAAAAACCACATGATAATCTCCCTAGATGCTGAAAAAGCATTTGACAAAATCCAACATCCATTCATGTTTAAAGTACTGGAGAGATCAGGGATACAAGGCACATATCTAAACATAGTAAAGGCGATATACAGCAAGCCTATAGCCAACATCAAACTGAACGGAGAGAAACTTAAAGCAATCCCACGGAAATCAGGGACAATAAAGGCTGCCCACTCTCCCCATATCTCTTCAACATAGTGCTGGAAGTCCTTGCTACAGCAATAAGAGAGTTGAAGGAGATCAAGGGGATGCAAATTGGGAAGGAAGAAGTCAAATTATCACTATTTGCAGATGATATGATAGTATATATGAGTGACCCCCAAAACTCTACCAGGGAACTCCTACAGCTGATAAACACCTTCAGCAAAGTGGCCGGATACAAAATTAACTCAAAAAAATCAGTAGCCCTCCTGTATACAAAAGACAAAAGGGCTGAGAAAGAAATTAGAGAAACAACACCCTTCACAATAGCCACAAATGACATAAAGGACCTTGCTGTAACCCTAACCAAGCAAGTCAAAGACTTGTATGAAAAAAATTTCAAGTTTCTGAAGGAAGAATTAGAAGAAGATATGAGAAGATCGAAAGATCTCCCATGCTCATGGCTTGGCAGGATTAATATAGTAAAAATGGCCATGTTACCAAAAGCAATCTATAGATTTAATGCAATTCCCATCAAATTGCCAACACAATTCTTTACAGACCTGGAAAGAAAAATTCTCAACTTCATATGGAATAACAAGACCACCAGAATTGTTAAAACATTCCTCTACAATAAAAGATCTTCTGGAGGTATCTCCATCCCTGATCTCAAGCTGTACTATAGAGCAACAGTTATAAAAACTGCATGGTACTCTCATAGAAACAGAATGGTGGATCAATGGAACCGAACAGAAGACCCAGAAATAAACCCACACACTTATGGGCACATGATTTTTGACAAAGATACCAAAACCATACATTAGAAAAAAGATAGCATCTTCAACAAATGGTGCTGGTCCAACTGGATGTCTACATGTAGAAAAATGAAAATAGATCCATACTTATCACCTGCACAAAACTGAAGTCCAAGTGGATCAAAGACCTCATCATAAAACCAGACACATTAAATCGGCTACAAAAAAAAGTGGGGAATACCCAAAACTCATTTGTACAGGAGAAAACTTCCTGAACAGAACACCAACAGCACAGGCTCTAAGAGCAACAATCAATAAATGGGACCTCATTAAATTGAAAAGCTTCTGTAAAACAAAGGACACCGTCATCAAAATAAAGTGACTGCCTACAGATTGGGAAAGAATCATCACCAACCCTTTATCTGACAGAGGACTCATATCCAGTATATATAAAGAACTAAAGAAGCTGAAAAGCAGCAAACCAAGTAATCCACTTAAAAAATGGGGAACAGAGCTAAAGAGAGAATTCTCTGTAGAGGAATATCAAATGGCAGAGAAGCACTTAAAGAAATGCTCAACCTCATTAGCCATTAGAGAAATGCAAATCAAACCGACCCTGAGATTTCACCTTACACCCATCAGAATGGCCAAGATCAAAAACTCAAGTGACAACACATGCTGGAGAGGTTGTGGAGAAAGGGGAACCCTTCTCCACTGCTGGTACAACCACTCTGGAAATCAATCTGGCACTTTCTCAGACAACTAGGAATAGTGCTTCCTCAAGATCCAGCCATACCACTCCTAGGCATATACCCAAAAGAGGCACAAGTACACAAAAAGGACATTTGCTCAACCATGTTTGTAGCAGCATTATTTGTAATAGCCAGAAGCTGGAAACAACCCAGATGCCCCTCAACTGAAGAATGGATGCAGAAACTGTGGTACATCTATACAATGGAGTATTACTCAGCAATGAATAATAAGGAAATCATGAAATTTGCAGGTAAATGGTGGGACCTGGAAAGGATCATCCTGAGTGAGTTGTCCCAGAAGCAAAAAGACACACAGGATATATACTCATTCATATAAACATACAACATAGAATAAACCCACTAAAATCTGTACATCTAAACAAACTAAGCAAAAGAGAGGACCCCAACTAAAATGTTCACTCCCCATCCTGAAAGGCAAAGAGGATGGACATCAGATGAAAAAGAACACAGGAAACAAACTAGGAACCTGCCACCGAGGGCCTCTGAAAGCCAGAAGAAGAAAACAGGAAACAACCTAGGAACCTGCCACCGAGGGCCTCTGAAAGCCAGAAGAAGAAAACAGGAAACAACCTAGGAACCTGCCACAGAGGGCCTCTGAATGCCTCTGCCCTGCAGACTGTCAAAGCAGATGCTGAGCCTGATGGCCAACTGACAGGCAGAGTGAATGGAATTTTAGGTAAGAAGTGGGAAATAGCAAGAGCTGGAGAGGACAGGAATTCCACAAAGAGAGCAACAGAACAAGAAAATTTGAACACAAGGAACTTCCCAGAGACTCATACTCCAACTAAGGACTATTCATGGAGATAACCTAGAACCCTGACAATGCAGCCACTTCTGATGAGAACTGATAGACTAAGATCAGAAAGAAGGAGAGGAGGACCTCCCCTATCAGTGGACTTGGGGAAGAGCATGCATGCAGAAAGGGGGGGAGGGTGGGACGAGGAGGGTAGGAGGGAGGGGGTAATGGGGGGATACAAAATGAATAAAGTGTAATTAATAAAAGTTAAATAAAAGCAGTTGTTATATTCTATAACTAAGTCTATATGATTTTTCTTCATATAAATGTATTATCAGAGGACTGAAAAGCTTACTCTTGCAAAGTCTATCATCAACAAAAGTTTTCCCCTTGAGATATTAAAATGCTTTTAAAAGCAGTTAGGTAATAACACACAGAATATATATACATATATACATAAATATGTCAAGCAAAAAGTGTTAATCTATTAAATGCTTTTCATTTTGATAATGTTTTATAATGGATTTGAACATAAAAAAAATCAAATTGAAAAAAAAAGTTAAATAAAATTTAAAAATGGAGTAATTATTTCTCATCATTGTGCTCTAGGTTGATTAAAAAAATCTTAGTCTCTTTGTGGTGATTTGGTTATACAGCTGGTTTAGGAATAACTACGGTTTAACTAAAAGATAAATCAATATTAAATATTAATAATTATCAACAGTGAGATAACATAGACCTAGATGGACACATATGCTACATATGCTCACTTATAAGCAGATTTTAGTTATATAGTACAGGATAGGCATATTACAATGCCAAGACCCCAAGAAGAAAAGTCAGATGGGCATCTTAGTGTTCTTGTAGACCCAATAGTTAGGAAAGTAGGAAATCTCTGACATGGACTATGCTGCCTGCTTTTTTATCACTTCCCATTGATGGGACTTCCCTACCAGGCCACAGGGGAAGCAGATGAATCAATCTTCAATCCTCACATGAATTGATGAGCTGGGGTGTCTGGGTATGGAGCTCAGGGGAGAGGGGATGTGGGAGGGAAGGTGGTTATTGGATAGGGCAGAAAAAGGGGCCTGGACTGAAATGTAATTTATAAAAAAGTTGAATTAATAAAAAATTTGAAAAAAAAAACAATTGAAAAAACCAAAGATATCTTAAAATTTTCAGGCAAATGAGTAGACCTAGAATAGATTTTCCTGTGTCAGGTAACACAATTCCCAAAAGACATGTATGGTATGTAATCATGTATAAGGGGATTTTTAACCATATAGTACAGGATAACAATACTACAATTCACAAACACAATGAAGCTAAGTAACAAGGAGGACCCAGGAAAGATGCTTAAACCTCATTCAGAAGGTAAAATAGAATAGACAGTAGAAGGATTTGAAGAGCAGTAACAGGTTAGGAGAGGGATCCTGGAGAGAAATGAAGGTGTAGATCAGACATGGGCACAGTTGGGGTGGGAAGGCAAGGGCTTGCAGAGAAAAGAGAAACCATGGGTGGGGACATTTCCCTGACAAGCTGGAGACCTAAGACAGGTTAGGCTTCTGGGAGGATATGGGGGTGACTCTACATAAGAATTTAGCATCAGGGTTCATGAGGACTGAAGAGCCTAACCTGTAACAAAAAGGAGCTGCTAGTGGAGGAAGGAAATACATACACACCCTCAACAACTTCTATCAACAATTGAACTTACCTATAAGATTTGCTGAGATAAAAATAGAGCAGAGATTGAGGGAATGCCCAATCAATGTTTG
Source organism: Psammomys obesus (assembly GCF_907164565.1). Taxonomy (NCBI): domain Eukaryota; kingdom Metazoa; phylum Chordata; class Mammalia; order Rodentia; family Muridae; genus Psammomys; species Psammomys obesus. Next base: position 21,768,259 of record NW_026596166.1, read on the forward strand.
AGACCTACCCCATGGGAGAAAGCCAAACCCTGACACTATTAATGATACTCTGCTATGCTTGAAAACAAAAACCTAGGATATCTCCCCCCCTTAGAGGTTCCACAGATCAGTGGATCCAAACAAATGCTAAGACTCACAGCCAAACATCAAGTGGAGAACAGAGGGTCTTGTGGAAGACTCAGGGGAAAAATAGAAGAAACTGGACAGCCAGGATCTCCACAAAAAGACCAATAGTGCCAAGTAACAAGGGCGGGGGGGGGGCTTACAAACACTGAATCAAGAGCCAAGGACCATGCACCGTCTGGACCTAGGCCCTGTACACAGATGTAGACAATGGGCAGCTTTGCTTCATACAGGGACCCTAGTAACGGAAGCAAGGACTATCTCTGACATGGACGTGATTGCCTGCTTTTTGATTACTTCCCTCTGGCAGGGTGGTCTTGTCAGACTACAGGGGAAGCTGTGCTCTCTTAAGACTTGGTGTGCTTTGTTGGGTTGATAGGGGGTGTCTCTCCTTTCTGAGGAATAGGAGAGGGAGATGGAATGACGAGGAATGGAGCTACAAACAGAATGAAATGTGAATGAATAAATAAATAATATATTAAAAAGAAATCTGCAATAAAATTCAGCTCAAAATTTGTAAAAGGCTCATATTTAAAAATCTATACATAGGTACTGCTAATTTGTTACAATATTTAAACTCTTATTTACAATATACTGTAGAGAAGATCCAGATGGTAGCGACCAGCATGCACCATATCTAAGGGGCACAGGATCCCAAACTCTGGAACTGGTGAGTGGAGGGGCAGCTGAAGCCAGAACATCGACATTAAGGCTTCCTGGAAGAAAGGAGAAAACCCATGAGCTGAGACCATTTGGATCCAGGTTGCCCATGGATATGTCTAAAGACTGAGAACGGTGAATATTCAATCCCCCTGTACTTCCCCTTGACCCAAGCACAGGTCTCCCTCCTCAGCAGAGGGGAAACACAGCACCCTCTGCTCTAAGCACTGGACTCCATGCTCTGTAATTGAGATAGTAGTTGCAGGCCTCTAGTTCCACAGCAGCAGAGGGCCACTCTAAGGTCCTCCCAGATCTACAGGTGGCTGTACATGATTCCCATGACCTCCCAGTGGCCTGCAGTATCAGCCTCCCAGGTCTGCTGCAGTGGGGTGGCTGATGGCCCTAACAGGAGCCTCAATGCTCCTTGACTGAGACAACAGAAACAGCTACCCCAAGCCCATATCTGAGAGTAGCGAACAGGGAGAATCACTGTGCTTAACAATTAGGCCTGCTAGCAGATTCAATGAAATTCCCATCAAAATACCAACACAATTTTTACAAACCTTGAAAGAATAATTCTCAAATTCATATGGAAAAAGAAAAATCCCATAATTTCCAAAACGATCCTGTACAACATCAAATAGTTTGGAGGTATCTCCATCCCTGATTTCTAGCTGTACTATAGAGCAATAGTAATAAAAAGTGCATGTTACTAGCATAGAAACAGAATGGTATATCAATGGAATCAATAGAAGACTCAGCAATAAACCCACACACCTATGGATACTTGCTTTTAGACAAAGAAGCCAAAACCATACAATGGAAAAAAAAAAAAAAAGACAGCATCTTCAACAAATGGTGCTAGTCTAACTGGGTGTCTACATGTAGAAAATGCAAATAGATTCATATTTCTCACCCTGCACAAAACTAAAATTTCCCAAATATAAAACCAGACACATTAAACCTCTTAGAAGAAAAAGTGGAGAAGAGCCTTGAACTCATCAGCACAGGAGACAATTTCCTGAACAGAACACCAACAGCTCAGGCTCTAAGAGCAACAATCAATAAATGGGACCTCAGGAAACTGAAAAGCTCCTGTAAAACAGAGGACACTGTCATCAGAAAAAGATGACAGCCTCCAGACTGGGAAAGGATCTTCAACAACCCTGTATGTGACAGAGAGCTAATATCCTGAATATACGAAGAACTCAAGAAGTTAAAAGCAATAAAACAATCCAATTAAAAAATGGAATACAGAGCTAAACAGAGAATTCTCTGTAGAGGAATATCAAATGGCAGAGAAACACTTTAAGAAATGTTCAACATCCTTAGTCATCAGGAAAATGCAAATCAAAATTATCCTGAGATTTCACCTTACACCCATCAGAATGGCCAAAATCAAAAACTCAAGTGACAATACATGCTGGAGAGGATGTAGAAAAAGGGGAACCCTCCTCCATTGCTGGTGGGAATGTAAACTTGTATAACCACTTTGGAAATCAATCAGGCACTATCTCAGACAATTAGGAATAGTGCTTCCTTAAGATTCAGCTATCCCACTCCTAGGCATATATCCAAAATATGCTCACACAAGGACATTTGCTCAACCATGTTTGTAGCAGCTGTATTCATAACAGTCAGAACCTGAAAACAATCCAGATGCCCCTCAACTGAGGAATGGATACAGAAATTGTGGTACTTTTACACAATGGAATACTACTGAGCAATTAAAAACAAAGAAAACATGTAATTGCTGACAAATGGTAGGATCTAGAAAAGATCATCCTGAGTAAATTATCTCAAAAGCAGAAAGACACAGATGGTATATACTCACTTTTAAGTAGATATTAGGCATATAATATAGGATAAACATACTAAAAATTCTGTACACCTAAAGAAGCTAAGCAAGAAGGAGGACCCTGAGCAGTCCTCACTCAAAAAGGCAAAATGGATGGACATTGGAAGAAGGAGAAAACAGGGAACAGGAAAGGAGCCTGCCACAGAGAGCCTCTGAAAGACTCTACACAGTAGGGTATCAAAGCAGATGCTGAGACACATAACCATACTTTGAGCAGAGTGCAGGGAATCTTATAAAAGAAGGGAGAGATAGAAAGAACTGGAGGGGACAGGAGCTCCATAAGAAGAGCAACAGAACCAAGAGATCTGAGATAAGTACTCTTTTTTGAGACTGATATTCCAACCATGGACTATGCATGGAGACAACCTAGAGCCCCTAGACAGATGTAGCCCATGGAAGCTCAGTATCGAAGTGGGTTCCCTAGTAAAGGGAACAGGGACTGTCTCTGACATGAACTCAGTGGCTGGCTCTTTGATCACCTCCCCCTGATGGGGGAACAGCCTTAACCAGGCCACAGAAGAAGACAATGCAGACAGTGCTGATGAGACCTGATAGGCTAGGGTCAGATGAAAGGAGAGGAGGACCTCCCCTATCAGTGTACTTGGAGAGGGGCATGGGAGGAGATGAGGAAAGGAGTGTGCATTTGGGAGGGAATGAGGAGGAAGGCTACAGCTGGGATACAAAATGTATAAACTGTAATTAATATAAAAATTAAAATTAAAAAGGAAAATGGTATGGTATTGACAGAAAGGTATGTACACTTTTCATTCAGTGTAATGGAGCCATCTAAAAACTTAACACATGCAGACAATCACATTCAAATGGAAACACAGAGACAATTCAAATGAAAATGACTATGCCTATTAAAATACTGTCTGAGGGGGAAAAACAGATTTCTATGAACAAAAAAAAGGACTTAAACTCATATAGAAAACATAACCTAAAATGTAGCATACATCTAAATTTAAAACCTAACATTGTAACCCCTGAGAAGAAAACACAAATGAAATTCTTTATGATGATGTGTTACAGACATCAATATGACATTAAAGTTATGATCTATCAAAGAAAACAGTGTAAGTTCAAGATCAAAATGAAAACTTTTGATCTCTGAAGGACCATGCTCAGAGAATGAGCAGATAAGTGGGGGGACTGGGAAATTGCATTTGCCAATCAAATATCTTACAAATGTCTTATCCAAACTAGAAGCAATCTCTAAACTCAAAAAATAAATGAAAATGAAGGCACTAAGAAAAATATTTGAAAAACTGTTTCAATCAAAGAAAGCATACAAATAGCAAATGTGTAAAAAAAGAAATGCAACACAATTCATTAGAGAACGCAATTTAAGATGAGAGATACTGTTCACCTACTCGAAAGTGAAAGAAATGGAAAGTTGCTTCAACAGTATTGTGTTGCTGAAATACAGAGATGCTATAGTGTTCACACCTCAGTTCCAGGAATGACTAATGGTGTGTTGGCTTTAAAAGAAAGTCTGCAAATTTCCTAAAAGTGAAATTATGCTATGGTATAACACAGCCATCTCACTTCTAGGTATTTATGCAAGAAAATTAAAACCCTGTTTATACCAAAACTTGCATGCCAGCATTTACAGTCAGCTCATTTGTGATCACTTGTAATATAAAACCCAAATCTATTTAACATGTTAACTGGAAAGGCAGGGTGGCACATCAGCAATGAAGTGGAGCCACAAGGTACTAAAACACACTGCAGCACAGATATATCTGGAAAACATGGTGAAAGAAGACAAACCTAAAATGATATATGCCTCCACTCATCACATGATGGACAAGTCAGCTTCTGTGACAATGAAGAATATGGTATTGTTGTCAGGGTTAAGGGTAGAAGTGGCAAGGGAGGGCTGGGAGAGGGATGGTTTGGGGAAACAAATCTTTCCGCATCTTGGTGTAGAGGTTACTTGACAATTCATTTGTTAAAAACCCTTCCGTTTTATATACAAAATGGTCAGCTGGGTTTGTGTAAATCTAATAGTACACACAAATTTTGTAAAATTAAGCACTCATGTTGTTCTGCTGCTCTTACAGGTAGGAAGTAACAGATGGAATTCTTGGGATGCAACAGCAAGTAATCAACACTTCTGTATGAACTAAAAAGAGGATAATTTATACTAGAGTAGTTACATTTTTTAAATAACTAAAATTATTTATCTGTAGTAAATTTTAACATCAAACCAAGCCTATTTTTTTTTGCAATAACTATTATTACATTCTATCTCAGTACCATTTGGAATAGTAGTAAAATTTTAAATTAGCAAAATATCTAGAGTTTTTATACAAAGACAATAACGGGAAAAGAGCTACTAAAGGTTCACCCTATTTCCAAAGTCAAGCTTCTTTTACTTTTTCCACATTCACTCAAGAAATTCTACAAACCAGCTCAACTATTAACCTTCCGCTTTCTCCTAAGTAGCAATAGTCCTAAAGACATAAACAGAAAAATGTTCCCTAAAATTAAAACTACTTTCTCCTCCAACTTCTTCTCATTGTAAAGATAAAAAGAATAAGTGTTGATTGTAGGCAGACTCCATGTTCAAACAAAACCATCCAAACTGTCTAATTTAAAGTTTAAAAGCAAATACCATTCAACTAAATGTGCTCTGTGAACTACTTCAGCTATGGTGTTAACTACAATATGAGTGTTTATTAGCATCAATTACAATTGCCCTCTCACTTGAATAAAATAATTAAAAGGTATCTCCATTGGAATAGTGAACTTAATCAAGATAAGAAAAACGTTTATATGACCTGAAAAATTAAAAGAAGAAAGGTCATCCCATGCCGTGATGATGGTAGAAGGAAAAGTGCAACCACCTATTTGTTTTAGAAGTGCTGTACTTGACTTGCTATGAAATTGCTCTTAAGTGGCAACAGATCAAATAATGTAACAAAAATAGGCTAGTCAATAGTTATTGCAACATATTTTCTCTGTTAAATAAGGTGATTGTGGTTGACAAGTGAGTGTAGCCAATTGCACCCATAAAGCCACAAGTGCACTCAAAGCAAACAACAAAAACTCTAGGATTCAATGTGGTGTCCATTATTACAAAACTGCTGAAATAGGAGATGGCACCAAATGCACCTGATTTACCTCCCGTTTGTCACCCTTGGCAGAAGATTTTTATTATAGTTTAAATATCCAAGAAATTTTAAAGAATAAAGAAATCCAGAAATATCCAGAGAAATTAGTCAGAGGGCTGCTAGGATCAAGGGTCCCTGATTTTGTGGGAAAGAATTCTCTGGTTGCTGAAATGTCCCCACAAGTTCTCACTTCCCTGCCCACATTTGCCCATACTCATTGTCAGCACCTTTTCTACTTCTTTCTGTTGGAGTTAATAAAAGTAACTCCAATTTGTTCTCCAGCCCACTCTCTGACTTGATTAAAATCAGAGGCCCAGCAGGGTATCAAAGCAGATGCTGAGACTCATAACCAAGCTTTGGGCAGAGTGCAGGGAATCTTATGAAAGATGGGAAAGAGAGTAAGACCTGGAGAAGACAGGAACTCCACAAGGAGAGCACCAGAAACAAAAAAAAAAAATCTGGGCACAGGGGTATTCTCTGAGACTGATACTCCAGCCAAGGACCATCCATGGATATAACCTAGAACCCCTGCAAAGATGTAGCCCATAGCAGCTCAGTATTCAAGTGGGTTCCCTAGTAAGGAGAACAGGGACAATCTCTAACATGAACTCAATGGCTGGCTCTTGGATCACCTCTCCCTGAGGGTGGAACAGCCTTACCAGATCAGAGGAAGACAATGCAACCTGTCCTGGTGAGACCTGATAAGCTAGGATCAGATGGAAGAAGAGGAGAACCCACCTATCAGTGTACATGGAGAGAGGCATGGGAGGAAATGAAGGAGGAAGGGTGAGGATGGGAGGGAATGAGAGAAGGGGCAACAGCTGGCATTAAAAAAATGAATAAACTGTAATTAATATAAAAATAAAATTTAATTAAAGAAAAAGATCAGAAGCTAGGCACAAGACAGAAGCCAACAGGCAATTGCCTATGGTATTCAAATTCATATTATCACTAAGCTTTCCTACATTTGGAAGACATAAGAATACATGCTTTTTCTTGTCATTTTTTTCTTTTGTTATATGCACATATATCTGATTCATATATGTGTACACTTACTCAGATGTGTGTAGGTTCGTGTGTGTGTGTGTGTGTGTGTGTGTGTGTGTGTGTGTGTGTGGTGTAGGCCCAAATACGACATCAATAGTCTCCCTCAGTCACTCCCCACTGAGTTTATTGAAGTACGACCCTGTCAGTTGAACCCAGAGATTGATGATAGGGCCAGTTTAGCTAAACAGTTTCCTCTGGAGATCCCTGTTTCTGCTTTCTCTGACTTCTGAATGCCACATTTAGAGGTGGGTGTGTGGTCCACCTGTAACTTATGCCCTCCTGGCATTTACATAAATTTTGGTATCTCAGCTCTTGTCCTCATACTCGCAAGGCAATCATTGTAGCCAGGGAGCTATCTCCTCAAGCCCCAAACCTTTTCTTTCTTTTTTTCCCCTTGATAAATTTTTATTATCATTAGAAATTTTTATACAATATGTCTTAACCATATTGTATGCCCTTGATCAACTTCTCCCAGGTCCTTTCTACCTCTCCACCCACCTGACTTTAGAATCTATTGCTCTCTCTCAAAAAACAAAGCACAAATGCACAAAAAATTCGAAACAAATAACAACAAAAACCACACAAAACAAACACAAAAAGTTTACCAAAACATGGAGTCTATTTTGTGTTGGCCAATACACTTGGGAGTGGGACCTGCCTTGGAGTGTAATTAATATATTCAGTGCCATAGAGGTAATATGATTGTCTTAAACATCCATGCATTTAAACTTTCTAATTTTTAATTCATTTCTAAATAACAAGAGATGTAATGATTTCATGATATCCTAGCTATCTGACTCTACCAATACTAGGCAGTGTTACCCAAGCACAAATGCACATACCCCTAATCTCTTACTCCTCAAACTGCTGAAGACTAGAGTATAAATCCTCATTTCCTGTCACTGAAGTAGTAACACTCAAAGTAACTTTGAAGTAGTAACACTCAAAGTTTAAATCATCCAACAAATGCTAAATAAGCTCCCAGATAAGCCAAGCATCATACATAATACTAGAAAGAAGTGAAAATCCAGGAGGACAGAAAAATTCTCCTCAAATAATTACATACACACCATGCTGAGTTATAGCAGCAGTGTGCTCAAGCAGTGTGTGGCTCAACCTTGCTTTTCATCCCATATGGCATCAAAGTGAACTTTTCTTTCTACATAGTCAATCTAGAGACAAAGTACATGTAGGGATGGGAAACTCCCATAGCTTTAGGTAATATTCCAGTACTCTGTCTTATGCAAGCACAAAGGTCCCATGGCTCCATAGAAGGCATTTGAACTTTCCCTCAGGGCTTACTTTTATGTGAGAGCAGATTGCTGCTATTGAGTGACTACAGCAGGCAGACAAGAACAAACCATTTGCCTGCTCAGGGCTGCTTCTTCCAAACCTGTTCTCATGAATATCTTCTCTACCCTAGATGCAACAGAAATGTGGTCTTCAGTCCCAAACAACATGACTAGAATTCCACAGCATGCCTAAAGTTAAGACTGTTATGCCAAGTTTGGCAGCTTTAACCTCTAGACTAAGAAGTAATGAGAAAATATGAAGTGACAGCTTGGACTTTATTTGAATTTCTGAAGGCCTGCCTATTGTACTAAGTCTCTACATTGATCTAGAGAATATCGACATAACTATTATACTCTGATGCTAAACATCCGCACAACAGCACAGTGGAGAAACTGTCCCAGAAAAGATAAGGTTAACAAATGTAGCTCTTTGCTAAACTCCTCCAAGTTTAATAAAGATCTTCAAGTTCAAGAACTTTATATCAGTGACTACCTCAGTTGTTTTCATGCATATGAACACATTGAGCATGTGATGGTCCACACGTCTGTCAACAAAGCAGAAGACATAATTCAGAAAAACATGTCTAACGGAAACCTGACTTTTTCTGCAATTATCCATGGCTTTGCAATGGCTTAAGTTTTATGATATCCATCTTATAGATTTACATTGCCACATGAGGGTGTCACTTTGAATTATTGCTAAATTAATAGAACTGCAAGACAGGGTTTAAGTAGAAGGTTTATGAAAAGTGTTTACGGCAAGATCTACCAGGCTTCAGGCAGGATTAAAGTTGACTTTTTATGGTTTGGGATTGAATTGCTTAATGAACCAATCAGCACTTTATTTTCTGCCTTCAGCCATACATTTTTTTAAATGATGTTTAACTATTAATCATCAGTGCAGCCCGCCGTAGGTAGTAAATATCTGAGCATATGTGAAATCTAACCTCTCAACAAGGCAATCCTGTGCGTCCAATAGAAAACAGATAACAATTTTAGACTAACCCTTCAAATATGTTCATGGGATTAGAAGCATTATTTTCAACATTAGAAAGTATGAGGGACTTACATTTAGTCATAAGAGTGTTCATATAGCAAAAGATAACATTTGAGTTAGTGCTAATTGCATTCTTTCTGGTAAATCAAAAGCAATCAGGCCCTTCAAAATATGCTCACTTGTTTCCAGACACAGGCAAATACAAGAACGGAATAAAACTTTATTGCAAGTTTTTGAAAACTTAGCAAGAGTCTTTTAAAAAGTACTCAGCATACTGAGAAACCAAATCATGAAAGACTTCTAAAATCAATAGAAGGGTCATTTCTAAGAGTGTTTTCAAGACTAGTACACAGGCTTTGGCAAAGTTTTGTTACAAGGATTCAGAACAGGGGAAAGATGATTTTTACAATGTCAACTGCCCACTGCAAACTGCATACTTTGTCTAGTGGCAAAACTGCCCCATAAGAAAGTGTTTATCATGTTCCACATCTATAGTATAAAAAAATCTTAAATACATTATTGCTACATACTAAAAATATACAAAACTCAAAATGTCACTGGGCAAGATGGCACACATCTATCAGTCCAGCATTCCAGAGGCTAAGGCAAGAGGCCTGTTGTGAGTTAAAGGACAGCCTAGGTTTTACAGTAGTTCTAGGCCAGCCAAGGATATATGGCCACATGCTGTCTCAAAAGTAAGTAAATAAGCAAATAAACAAAACATCATTTTATAAATATTAAATGAAAATCTTACCTTCACTGGAATATACTTGTATTTGTAAAGTATTTTAGGTTTGATGGTGAATTAACTATACCATAATTTAATCTTCAAAAAAAGATAAGGAGCGAGTTAAAGCTTACTGAGCGAAAGCAACTTCATCAAAGGCTCTAAAGACAGTGTATTTCAAAACAGAAATTTACATAAATTCTTCAGAATACTAAATTTGTGAATTTTATGGTATTTTCAACATTAAAGACTCCTCCAGAAGACTCCTACAACTAATAGCCACATTCAGCAAATGAAAATTGATGCTTTGAACAATGGCTTATCTCCATTACCATTTGCGGTTTGAATATATGGATGCACAATCAGTACTGTAAGGTCTGGTAACAAGGAAGCTCCTGGTTTTATTAAAATATATTAAGAGGCTGATGAGAAAACCAAGGCTACTCAAAAACATTAGCACCTTTCTCACGGGCTGGGCACGTAGACCAGATGATAGGGTGCACACCTAGCCTGCATGAAGCCTTGAGTTTCATCTCAGAACCACATAAACCACACAATATGTGTGTAATCCAAAGACTTGAGAATTGGAACAAGAAGATCAAGTTCAAGGTCATCCCCTCAGCTGCACATCAAGTTCAAATGCCCAGCACAGGCAATATGAAACCTTACCTCAAAAAGAACAACAAACAACAAAACCCCTATCTATATGAAAACACTTTTATCATCCTGATAAAGAAAACTACGATCTTTTTCTAGAAGTATTAAGCTGATACACTTTATCTAGTTTATCTCCATGTCCTCAAAAGTTCCTTGTCACTATATTTAGCATTTATTACTTTATTATTTACTCAGTAAATTGTATGAACTTATTATATTTTACAGATTTTTCTTGTATATGCAGAAACAATGAGTAACTATAGAATGGAATCTACTTTTGTTATTTGACTACTGCAAGGGATAAAAGCATAAGAAAAAAAAATACATGAATTTGAGAATGTCCAGAAAGCTGAAGGAGGGCTAAAGAGATGACTCAGGGGTTAAGAGCAACGGCTGCTCTTCCAAAGGTGCTGAGTTCAAGTCCCAGTCAACCACTTGGTGGCTCACAACCATTTATAATGAAAGCTAAAGCAATGTGTATCATCCATAGGAGAAAACACTTATGTGTTTGCTTTACTTATACAGCCAGGCTAATATTCAAGTCTCATATGATCCCTGTAGGACAAGGGTTTGTATTATGATTGCTACTGAATAGCTAAGGCTTGCTTCCTGGGCAAACAATTTGTTGTTGATGAGCACAGAGCCAGAGAGAACAGAATTGTTATCCAATTCATTCCAATCCCTCACACAATAAATAAGATAGCTTTCTTCCTTCTTTGCATCCCTCTCCCCACCTCCTCCAGTGTATTCAGTTCTTCAGTTTCTTCCATTTCTTCCCTTAAGGCATTTTTATTACTATATTATACCCTAGTGCTATCAGCATTTTTCAAATCTCTTTCTCTCATTCAAATCATCATGAGCAGGAAAATTCAGTAATAATATAGGATAAACCTACTAAAATCTCTACACCCAAAGAAACTAATCAAGGAGTGCTGTGGCAAAAATGTTCAATTCCCATTCAGAAAGGCAAAGAAGATGGACATCAGAAAAAGGAGAAAACAGGGAACAGTACAGGAGCCTGCCACAGAGGGCCTCTGAAAGGTTCTACCCTGCAGGGTATCAAAGCAGATGCTGAGACTCATGACCAACCTTTGGACAGAATGCAGGGAATCTTATTAACGAAGTGGGAAATAGTAAGACCTGGAGAGGACAGGAGCTCCACAAGAAGAGCAACATAACCAAGAAATCTGGGCCTAGGGGTCTTTTCTGAGACTGATACTCCAACTAAGGACCATTCATAGAGATAACCTAGTACCCCTGCACAGATGTAGCCCATGACAGTTGAGTGTCCAACTGGGTTCCATAGTAATGGGAACAGGGACTGTCTCTGACATGAACTGATTGACCTGCTCTTTGATCACCTCCCCCTGAGGGGGGAGCAGCCTTACCAGGCAACAGAGGAAGACAATGCAGCTGCTCCTGATGAGACCTGGTAGACTAGGACCAGAAGGAAGGAGAGGAAGATCTCTCCTATCAGTGGACTTGGGGAGGGGTATGAGTGGAGAAGGAGGAAGGAAAGTGGGATTGGGAGGAGAGAAGAGAGGGAGCTACAGGGGGGATACAAAGTGAATAAACTGTAATTAATAAAAATTAAAATTAAAACATTCAAAATAATGCACTTGTCTTTATCCCATCTACATAAATATTCTCACAACATTTTAATTTGGAGAAAAAAATATATCACAACTCATCATTAATTTATGAACTGAACTTTGGCTTTTATCAGCCAGGTGTATGGCAAGAAAGACGCAGACACTCAAACTGGGATATGTCTGCATGGTCCCAGCAGTTACCCATAATTGCACTGAAATCTTTTTTGTTTGTTTGTTTGTTTGTTTGTTTGTTTTTTGCACTGAAATCTTAACATTCCTGACTTTTTTTTTAATTGTTATTTTTTTTTTACAATTTATTTACTTTGTATCCTGATTGTAGGCCTCCCCTTCATCTCCTCTCGGTCACACCCTTCCTCCTTCTTCCTCCCCCTATCCCTTTCCTCTAATCCACTCATAGAGGAAGCCCTCCTCCCCTACTATCATAGCATATCTGATCTCATCAGGACTGCCTGGATTCTTTTTTTCTGTGGGCTGGGAATGTCACCCACCAGGGGGAAGAGAACAAAGAGCAAGCAAACCAGTTCATGTCAGAGGCATACTCCCTTCACTAGGGAACACACATAAAGACCGAGCTGCCTATGGGCTACATTTGAGCAGGGGTCCAGGTCCTCACTATGCATGGTCCTTGGTTAATGCATCAATCTCTGCAGGGCCCCCTGGGCCCAGATTTGTTGGCTTTGTTGGTCTGCTTGTGGAGCTCCTGTCCCCTCCTGGTCCTTCTATTCACCCACTCTTCCATAAAATTCACTCTTCCCTGCCCAAAGCTACATCTGCTTTGATCCCCTACTGAATAGAGTCTTTTAGAGGACATCTGTAGTATGCTCCCATCCTGTTCCCTCTCTTCTATCACTTCTGGTATCTACCCTGTTTGCCCTTCTGAATGAGAATTAAGCATCTTCTCTAGGGTCCTTCTTGTTTAGCTTCTTTTTTATTTATTACAATTTATTTGCTTTGTATCCCAACTGTAGCCCCCTCCCTGGCCCCCTCCTTATTCTATTCTCCCTCCCTCTTTTTCTCCTATGCACCTTCCCTAGTCTCATCAAGATTGTCTGCATTGTCTTCCTGCAATGGCCTGGTAATGTTGTCACCCCCTGGTATATACTCATTTATAAGTGGACATTAGACATATAATATACGATAGTCATACTAAAATCTGTACACCAAAAGAAGCTGAGCAAGAAGGAGGACCCTGGGTAGGATGCTCAATCCTCATTCAGAAAGGCAAAGGGGATAGACATCAGAAGATAGAGAAAACAGGAAGCCTACCACAGAGAACCTCTGAAAGACTCTACTCCGCAAGGAAGTAAAGCAGATGCTGAGAGGCATAGCATGTTTAGCGTCTTTAGCTCTGTGGATTTTAGTATGTTTATTCTATATTATACATAGTATGTTTAGCTTCTTTAGGCCTGTGGATTTTAGTATGTTTATCCTCTATTATACTGCTAATATCTGCTTATAAGTGAGAATATAACTTACAAGTCTTTCTGCTTCTGGGTTACCTCACTCAAGATGATCTTTTCTAGTTCTGCCCATTTCCCAGAATTTTCCATGATTTCCTTATTTTTAATAGCTGAGTAGTACTCCACTGTATATATATACAATTTCTCTATCCATTCTTTAGTTTAAGGACATCTAGGTTGTTTCCAGATTCTGGCTATTATGAATAAAGGTGATACGAATATGGTTGAGAATGGTTTTTCTTGTATACTTGAGCATCTTTTGGATATATGCCTAGGAGTGGTATAGCTGGATCCTGAGGTAGCACTATTCCTAATTGTCTGAGAGAGTGTCAGATTGATTTCCAAAGTGGTTGTACCAGTTTCCATTCCCACCTGCAATGGAGGAGAGTTCCCCTTTCTCCATATCCTCTCCATCATGTATTGTCACTTGAGTTTTTTATCTTAGCAACTCTGATGTGCTTAAGATGGAATCTTAGAGTTGTTTTGATTTGCCTTTCCTTGATGACTAAGGACATTGAACATTTCTTTAAGTGTTTCTTTGACCTTCGACATTCCTCTGTTGATAATTCTGTGTAGTTCTGTACCCCACTTTTTAATTGGATTATTTGGTTTGTTGGTGTTTAATTTCTTGAGTTCTTTATATATTCTGGATATTAGCACTCTGTCAGATGTAGGGTTGGTGAACATCTTTTCAAACTGTAGGCTGTCATTTTGTTCTGACAACAGTGTCCTTTCCTTTACAGAAGCTTTTCAGGTTCATGTGATCCATTTATTGATTGTTGATCTTAGAGCCTGAGCTGTTGGTGTTGTCTAGGAAGTTGTCTCCTGAGCCAATGAGTTCAAGGCTCTTCCCATATTTTTCTTCTAACAGATTTGGTGAGGTTTGTGATCCACTTGGACTTTACTTTTGTGCCAGGTGATAAATATGGATCTATTTGCATTTTTCTACTTGTAGATATCCAGTTATACCAGCACCATTTTTTTGAAGATGTTATCTTTTTCTATCGTATGGTTTTGGCTTCTTTGTCAAAATTCAGGTGTTTGTAGGTGTGTGGGTTTATCTCTGGGTCAATTCCATTGATCCACAGTTCTGTTTCTATGCCAGTACCATGCCATTGTTATTATAGTTGCTCTACAGTACAGCTTGAGATCAGGGATAGAGACACTTCCAGAAATTATTTTATTGTACAGGGTTGTTTTAGCTATCTTGGCTGTTCTAGACATCTTTCTTTCATACTTCTGGGGCTCAGCATAATTATTAGTCTCAAAGAGTTCTTCCTTTGACCTGTGTGTTACTGAGATCTCCATCACCATTACAAATACCTGAGGTAAATCAACTTATAAGGAAAAATGTTTGTCTTAGCTCCCAGGTATGAAGGGCCAATGGTCAATTGGTCCTGTTGCTTTGGTTCACTGGTAAAGCCGCATATCATGGAGAAGTACATAAAAGATACAGTTGAAATTTTTCACATTGTGGCCAACAAATAAAAAAGAAATGGTCCCACAATCCTCTTGAAGGGGCATTACCCCAGTAACATGACACCACACACACACACACACACTTGGCCCATTAAATTGCTACCATATGACAGTGACATTATGCTGGCAGTCAGGGCTTTTGGGGACACTCTAGATCCATCACAGCAACTGAACTTCTAAAGAATCCCCCAGTGTTTTCTTTCTCAGGGCAATATTCTCTGCATAATCTAACACTTTGTAATCTCTGTCACATTCACCTCTTCATTTGTTACTATCCTCGGAATGATCCTAAAGGAAGGAAAATCATCTATTTAATATGTATAGCCTTTATTCATTTCTAAACAGTTCCAACACCTTCCTATTGCCCTTACCAGCTCAGCAGCTTTCCTATTTCATCCTTCTGTCTAGACCTGGGATACATCAACCTGAAATCTGCCTCTGTATACTTATATATCCTGATGCTACGTGTAAATTGAGATAAATATTTTAATAAGGCAACATTTGTGTCATGCTTTTTGTTCTTAATATGATGCTTTAGAGGTTTATCCAAATTGTGCCCATGTATCAGTACTTCACTTCATGGTAAAATAACATTCCATTAAATGTATCAACAACAATGTCTGTATCTACTCACCAAATCATGGACATTTGTGCTTTTTCTGGTTTGGGGATTTATGAATAGTTGCACTCATGTTTTTAAGTAGTATGTTCAAGACATACATTGTAATATTTTCTGGTTAAATATGATACCTAGATTTTGCTTTGAAACAACTCACTTAAAATGAGTATGCAGGCTGGGGTAGTGGTGCATGCTTTTAGCACAGTGCTAGGAAGGCAGAGGCAGGAGGATGCCTGAGTTCAAGGCCACCTGGGTCTACGTACTGAGTTCTGACAAACAAACCTATATGTTGAGACCCTTTCTCAAAAAATAAAAATGAAAAATGAGTATGTAGATATGTTCTGTATTCTTTTTCTTCCTACTTCTACATGAGAATGAAAAATTCCATAACTAAGAGGGTTTTTCAAATATTTGTAGGGGAAAAATGGCATGGAATTAGATTGTTTTTCTTTGATAAAACTAAAAATATACAGTTAACAGTATGTAATACTTTATCACAATTACCTCTGATCCCATTCTGTTAAAAGATGTCATTTACACAGAATGTAAGCTAAGACTACTATTGACAGAGAGAAAAGTCTAGAAACTCAGTGAAAATTCTCATTAAATCCTGGTGAGGTCTACAGTTAAAAATAAAATTTTATTTCCCACTTCCTAAACTTCTTCACAAAGATAAATAAGAAACCAAACAATTTGTTGCTGTATAATTACTAAATGGGGGCATGAAGTATGCACCACAGACAACTGGATAACAGACTGCAGACAAAGAAACCTCATCTTTTAATGGAGTCAAACAGAAGACCCAACCCATTATGGTCAGTCATACTGTCAAGGTAAACAAGGACTAATTATCAAGAGAGACTTAACAACACTATTTGTCATACACAGGTCACTCTAAATTCTTTAGATTGCTGGAGTAACTACCTATATAAGCTAATTGACTTTTTTTCAAAAGAAAAAATAAACATTTAACACCTGTTGGGGGTTCGTCCAATGCTATGAATTCAAATGCTGATTTCAATGCTTTAAGATCTGGTTACTACCCTGCTATGGATATTGTGACAATATTGAATTATCTCTTGTAACCATGTGATGAGAAAGAATATTCCCCATTTTCCCTGATTGGTTGATTAAAAGGCCTGTTCCTGGGCAGGATGAAAAGAGGTAGGCATGGCTAAGGTTCCAGGGCTTGGAGAACAGGAGAATCACAGGAAGAGACAGACATACGGAAAAAGAGAAGAAAGGAGGACCTCATGATGGGTTAGTGTGGAAAAGGAACCATGTGAGCCAGAAGAAAGGACTCTGAGAATTGCGTGGATGGAGAAAACGACCCAGATGAAGAATAAATAAATATTTATTGAGTAACAAATGGGAGAGAGGCCAGATAGGAAGGTTTAAGACTGATGGCATTGGATTGTGGCTGGGAAATGGAGGGGGAGGTTAGTGAGACAGTGTAGTTAAAATTATCTGCCATCCCAAGGTGTTTTATGGCAATTATAAAATCTAACAGGTATGTGCATTTTATTTGATTGTGATAGTGGGTGATATAATACCACCATATTAATTATAGGGCTAATAATAAACATATGTAGCTCAACACTGTTTATTTCCAATAACAAACCTGTATTACAAGATCAGCTTTGAAACTT
Organism: Psammomys obesus; assembly: GCF_907164565.1. Lineage (NCBI taxonomy): Eukaryota > Metazoa > Chordata > Mammalia > Rodentia > Muridae > Psammomys > Psammomys obesus. The sequence continues at coordinate 21,785,559 of NW_026596166.1, forward strand.
GGAAAAAGATCCATGAAAGATAAAAAATACACACAGAACAGGAGGGGACACAGACAGCACTTGACTCCATTTCGAAGAGATGTTTGCCTGCTCCTTGAGAAGTCCTTGTTCACCAGGCTTGCTAAAGGCCTATTGCAACCTTGAAAGGTTTTGTGTACATTTAAAAGTAAAAAAAGAAATTGTAAGTATTCTAAACTAAGAGAAGGCTCTTTCTTATTTTTACAAGGTTTAATGAGACTTCTTAGCTATCATTGATATTTACTAGCTCTTCTGAGGCAGAAAAATACATAAGAGCTAGGCATAATAGCTCATGCCTGTAAACTCAGCACTTGGAAGGCTAAGGCAGGAGGATCGCCATAAGTTTAAGACTAGCGTGGGTTATCTCATGAGACTCTGTGTCAAAACAAACAAAAAACAGATTATCACAAATACAATGTTTTTTCTCTAAAACATTCATGACATCAGTTAGTTAAAGGGAATAAGTGGGAAAATAATCAGCCTGTGGTTGGCTTGGCTGTGCAGAAAAGGTCCACAAAACCGTAGTAACTATTTGCAAACTTAAATTTCCATTTGATCACATGGGGATCCTGTTAAAGATCCTGATTCCACTGGGTCTGGCATCAGCCAGCGTGAAACTCTTTTCTTCTTCTTTTCTTTTCCATTTTGGTTTTTGTTTGTTTGTCTATTTGTTGACAGGGCCTTGCTATGTAGTTCTGGCTGCTGTAAGACTGAGGATGTAGACCAAGCTGGTTTCAGACTTACAGAGCGCCACTCTGGTTTTGTTTTTTGTGTGTTGGGAATAAAGCATATGCCACCATACCTGGATATAGATCCTATATTTCGAACAAGCTCCTAGGTAAAGCCAATCCAAATGGCCTACTACCACCCATTGAGTGTCGGGCTTCCGTATTCTTCTTTCTCATAGTTCAGTTCACAAATCGGATCTTCAGATAACTGAACCTAACACGTTCTTACTTTTAACAGACCCTTCCCACTGGTCACTTCCATGCATGTTAGAGTATAACTCTGGCTATAGATTAATGGTCCTCAAACATAGATGTACTTTGCAATCATCTTGGATATTTTGTAAAATAACACAGATTCCTATGTTCACACTTGTAAATTATGAGTTAATTTGCATCTGGCAAAAGCTAAGCTCAGGAAGTCTCAAAGTCTGTCCGGGTGTTCCTAACATGCACCAACATCTGCAGAACCACTGCACTGGACTGTGGGCTCTGCACAAATAGGAAATCAGCTGTCACTGCCGCATCCCAGGTGCCTAGAAGAAGTCTTGGTGCTATTGCTTTCCCATAAATATTTATTAAGTGATCATATAAATAAAAAGAAGAAAAAAAGAGCAAACCCCTGAGTGTATCATGGTTTTCATGGAGACATACCATCACTATCATCTTTCTGTCCAATGGGAAATCAGCTTTCAGCACAGAATACAATGTAGTTATGACCTGTCCCATCACAGCAGCAAAGTGAAGCTAGTCATGTTAACACAAAGCTTGCATATTAAAGAAGAAATAAGAGAACCCATACTAAATTCAGCTATTAAATATAACAAAAACGAAAGTAGAAGTTGGCAGCTGTATTGGGGGATTGCATTGACAGAGAAGGACCTGATCTAGACCAATGTAAAACAGAAAGCATATTTTATGAACCTTATAAATTAAAAAAAAATCCTTGGAAAATTTGATTTAAAAATACCACAATATAATATTTCCGATAGTTGTAAGTACACACGAAGCTTTAATAAGGAAGATTCAACTGTACTTAATCTCAAAACAGAACATTACAGCTACATTTTTTATCATAAAAAAAAACCTCTCCATTTTTTGTTAGACTACAACAAACATAAAATTAAAAAGACAGGCTATGCCAACATTAAGAGACAGACATTTGATGTTTTCACACTTCCCTGCACTAGTGAAACCAGCTGCATGTTCTTCGGGGAACTTCAAAATGTAGGGCACTGAATTTAAAGAACTCCCTCCTAAATCGGTTCCTCAGGATGCTTCTCCCTGAATATTCAAATCATCCAGGGGTTAACTTTTAAGCTGACTCCATTTTCCTATAATACAAATCTAAACTTTCCCAAACATGAGAGAATCCACAGTTGAAGCAATAGGACGGTAAACGCAAAGAAATCGGTGCACTGAAAAAAGAAATAGGAAACACTGACTCGTTGTCTTGAAATAGACTTTGAAATGGGGCATTGAGCATATGTTGGGGGAAACAGCCAACTTTCGTGTTTTTACTTTGAACAGTGTGCAGGGAATCTTAGGATAGAAGAGGAAGATAGTAAGACCTGGAGAGGACAGGAGCTCCACAAGCATGGCAACAGAACCAAAATATCTGGGCACAGGAGTCTTTTCTAAGACTGGTACTCCAACTAAGGTCCATTCATGGATATAACCTAGAACCCCTGCTCAAATGTACCCCATGGCAGCTCAGTATCCAAGTTGGTGTCCTAGTAAGGGGGACAGGGACTGTCTCTGGCATGAACTCAGTGGCTAGCTCTTTAACAGCCTTCCCTGGATGGGGGAGCAGCCTTGCCAAGGCACAGAGGAGGACAAGGCAGCCAGTTCGGATGAGATCTAATAAGCTAGGATCGGATGGAAGGGAAGGGAAGGAGAACTATCCATGGACTTGGAAAGAGGCATAGGAGGAGATGAGGGAGGGAAGGTGGGATTGGGACATGAGGACAGAATTTTTTTCTTTCTGCTTTCTTTGTAACTTAAAAACAAAAGGCAAAATATAAATATTTTAAATGTCCATAATATCTATCAAAAATCTATCATCTGTAATTATATTTTAATTAACAAGTACATTATATTAAAATATTTGAATTTATCATATTAAAGAAGTAAATATATAAATTCAAAGAAATTCAAATCTAGATGCTATGGTGGATATGAGGGCACTACATGAACCCTTTCTCAATGAGCAGTTATATTTGGTGCCCAAGTATCTAAAGATTATTAAGGAAGAATAGAATGGATTTCCAAGAGAAAGCATGTGATACAAGGCCTGAGGTTTCACTATAGGAAAAATACATTGCATTTAGTTTGAATGGGACTTCATGTGCTTTGGGATTGGATTCTGGCAGAGAACATAAATATGCAGAAAAGTGTCTACAGTTACTGAGAATTTAGGCTCCTCCGAGATTTCACGGTTGTAACAATAACTCTGCCAAATATTTACAGTCTGAAAAATGGAATTTTCACTTTCTTCTTAAACAAACAAACATGAAAAATACACAAATTCATGATGTAGAAATGTGGTCTGCAGGTACATTTTATAGACGCCTGGAAGAACACCATAAAACTATGCATACTCATCCTAGGTTGGGTCTCATTAGCATTGGCCAGCCCCCACCCTCACCCCCAACTGCCATATGCAGAAGCAGATTAAATATAAAGACTAGTACTAAAGAGCAATAGTAATAAAAACTGGGTGGTATTGGCATAGAAAGGAGGATCAATGGAACCCAATAGAAGACTCAGAAATAAACCCACACAACTATGAATACTTGATTTTTTTTTTTTTGGTACAGATTTTATTATATTTTTTGTATCCCCACATAAGCCCCTCCCTCCACCCCTCCCAGTCACACCCTCCCTCCACCTTCTTCACAAATGCCCCTCTCCAAGTCCACTGATAGGGTAGTTCCTCCTCTCCTTCCTTCTGATCTTAGTCTATCAGTTCTCATCATGACTGGCTGCATTGTCCTCTACCATGGCCTGGTAACCCTGCTTCCCCCTCAGGGGGAGGTGATCAAAGAGCAGGCCAATCAGGTCATGTCAGAGACAGTCCCTGTTCCCATTACTATGGAACCCACTTGGACACTGAACTGCCATGGGCTACATCTGTGTAGGGGTACTAGGTTATCTCCATGAATGGTCCTTAGTTGGAGTATCTGTCTTAGAAAAGACCCCTAGGCCCAGATTTCTTGGTTTTGTTGCTCTCTTTGTGAAGTTTCTGTGCTCTCCAGATCTTACTATTTCCCACTTCTTACAGAAGATTCCAAGCACTCTGCCCAACAGTTGGCCATAAGTCTCAGCATCTGCTTTGATAGTCTGCAGGGCAGAGCCTTTCAGAGGCCCTCTGTGGCAGGTTTCTAGCTTGTTTCCTGTTTTCTTCTTCTTCTGATGTCCTTCCTCTTTGCCTTTTGGGATGGGGATTGAGCATTTTAGTCAGGGTCCTCTCTCTTGATTAGTTTTTTTAGATGTACAGATTTTAGTAGGTTTATCCTATATTATATGTCTATATGAGTGAGTATATACCATGTGTGTCTTTCTGCTTCTGGGACAACTCACTCAGGATGATCCTTTCCAGGTCCCACCATTTATCTGCAAATTTCATGATTTCCTTGTTTTTAATTGCTGAGTAGTATTTCATTGTGTAGATGTACCACAGTTTCTGCATCCATTCTTCAGTTGAGGGACATCTGGGCTGTTTCCAGCTTCTGGCAATTACAAATAAAGCTGCTACAAATATGGTTGAGTAAATGTTCTTATTGTGTACTTGAGCCTCTTTTGGGTATATGCCTAGGAGTGGTATGGCTGGATCTTGAGGAAGCACTATTCCTAGTTGTCTGAGAAAGCACCAGATTGCTTTCTAGAGTGGTTGTACAAGTTTACATTCCCACCAGCAGTAGAGGAGGGTTCCCCTTTCTCCATGGCCTCTCCAGCATGTGTTGTCACTTGAGTTTTTGATCTTGGCCATTCTGATGGGTGTAAAGTGAAATCTCAGGTTCATTTTGATTTGCATTTCCCTGGTGGCTAATGATGTTGAGCATTTCTTTATGTGTTTCTCTGCCATTCGATATTCCTCTACAGAAAATTGAATACTTGATTTTTGACAAAGAAGCCACAACCATTCAATGGAAAAAAGACAGCATCTTCAACAAATGGTGCTGGTCCAACTGGATGTCTACAAGCAGAAAAAATGAAAATAGATGCATATTTATCACCCTGCACAAAACTAAAGTCCAATTGGATCAAAGACTTCAACATAAAACCAGATACTCTAAATCGGCTAGGAGAAAAAGTGGGGAAGAGCCTGGAACTCATTGGCACGGGAGAAAACTTCTTGAATGGAACACTAACAGCACAGGCTCTAAGATCAACAATCAATAAATGGACCTCATGAAACTGAAAAGCTTCTGTAAAGCAAAAGACACTGTCATCAGAACAAAACGACTGCCTACAGATTGGGAAAGGATCTTCACCAATCCTATATCTGACAGAGGGCTGATATCCAGAATATATAAGGAACTAAAGAAGTTAAAAATCAATACATCAAGTAATCCAATTAAAAAATGGGGTATGGAGTTAAACAAATAATTCTCTGTAGAGGAATATAGAATGGCAGAGAAACACTTAAAGAGATGCTCACTATCCTCAGCCACCAGGGAGATGCAAATCTAAACGACCCTGAGATTTCACCTTATACCCACCAAAAATGGCTAAAATAAAAAACTCAAATGACAACACATGCTGGAGAGGTCCTGGAGAAAGGCGAACCCTCCTCCATTGCTGGTGGGAATGTCAACTGCTACAACCACTTTGGAAGTCAATCTGGCGCTTTCCCAGACAATTAGGAATAGTGCTTCCTCAAGACCCAGCTGTACCACTCCTAGGCATATACCCAAAATTTGTTCAAGTACACAACAAAGACATTTGCTTAACGATGTTTGTAGCAGCTTTATTTGTAATAGCCAGAACCTGGAAACAACCCAGATGTCCATCAACGAAGGAATGGACACAGAAATTATAGTATTTTTACAAAATGGAATACTACTCAGCAATCAAAAATAAGGAAATATGAAATTTGCAGGCAAATGGTGGGATCTAGAAAAGATCATTCTGAGTGAGGTATCCCAGAAGGAGAAAGACACATGTGGTATATACTCACTCATATAGAACTATAAGATATGATAAACATAATGAAATATATACACCTAAAGAAGATAAACAAGAAAGAGGACCTGATGTAAGATGATCAATTCTCACTTAGAAACACAAATGGTATGTGCATTGGACATAGGAGAAAACAAGTAACAGGACAGAAGCCTACCACAGACGGCCTCTGAAAGACTCTACCTAGCAGTGTATCAAATCAGATACTAAGACTTATAACCAAACCTTTGGCAGAGTGCAAGGAATCATATGAAAGAAGGGTGAGTTAGTATGATGTGGAAAGGATAGGAGCTCCACAAGGACCAAATACATCTGGGCACAGGGGTCTTTTCTGAGACTGACACTCCACCAAGGACCATGTATGGATATGACCTAGAACCTCTGCTCGGATGTGGCCCGTGGTAACTCACTAACCAATTGGTTCCCATAGTAAGGGGAACAGGGACTATATCTGACAGGAACTCAATGGCAGGCTCTTTGACCTCTTCAACCCCCAAGGGAGGAGCAGTCCTGCTAGGCCACAGAGGAGGACTTTGCAGCCAGAACTAAAGATACCTGATAAAACAGGTTCAGATGAAAGGGGAGGAGGTCCTTTCCAATCAGTGGACTTGGAAAGGGGCAGGGAGGAGATGAGGGAGGGAAAGTGGGGTTGGGAGGGAATGAGGGAGCAATACAGAGTTAATAAAAGTAACTAATAACAAAAAAATAATAAAAATAAATAACTTCAGTTTGGAATGATGAGCATGTCATGGAGGTTGACAGTTGAGATAGATTCACAGTATCAACATATTTAGTGGCAACGAACTATTTGGCCTGTGTGACTGAAAACAGTTCAGGTGTGAGGGCATAGTAACACACAAAAGCCCTGGGCCCCAGCCCTAACAGTGCACAAATAAAGCATGGTGGAGAATGCCTATGATCCTAGCACTAGGCAGGTGAAGACAGAAGTTTAACCTCAGCTATATGAGATCCTGGTCCAGAAATAGAAGTTGAATTAGATACTCCTGTTGTGTCTATTGTGTTATGACAAAAGCACAATTTTATTGTTATTCATTACTATGCTCCACTAAATGCCTCTGGTTTGGTTTCTGTTTGTGCTTTAATATTTGTCTAGCACATATTCCTTTTGTGTACTTGAGCAAACTTTGGGTATATACCTAGCAGTGGTATGGCTGGGTCTTGAGGAAGCACTATTCCTAATTGTCTTAGAAAGCGCCAGATAGATTTCCAGAGTGGTTGTACAAGTTTACATTCCCACCAGCAGTGGAGGAGGGTTCCCCTTTATCCACAACCTCTCCAGCATGTGTTGTCCCTTGAGTTTTTCATCTTGGCCATTCTGATAGGTGTAAGGTGATATCTCAGGGTCATTTTGATTAGCCAGAACCTGGAAACAACCTAGATGTCCATCAAAGGAGGAATGGGTACAGAAATGGTGGTATTTTTACACAATGGAATACTACTCAGCAATCAAAAAGGAGGAAATCATGAAATTTGCAGGCAAATGGTGGAATCTAGAAAAGATCATCCTGAGTGAAATATCCCAGAAGGAGAAAGACAAACACGGTATATACTCACTTATATAGACCTATAAGATGTGATAAACATAATGAAATCTGTACACCTAAAAAAGATAATCAAGAGAGCGGACATGGGTAAGATGATCAATCCTCGTTTAGAATGATAGATGGGATGTGCAATGAACGTATGACAGGAGTCTACTGAGCGCATTTGAAAGACTCTAACTAGCAGTGTTTTCAAAGCAAAGACTCATGATCAAACCTTTGGCAGAGTACAGGGAATCATAAGAAAGAAGGGGAGTTAGTCTGATGGGGAAAAGATAGGAGCTCCACAAGGACCAAATATATCTGGGCACAGGGTCTTTTCTGAGTCTGACATTCAACCAAGGACCATGTATGGATATAACCTAGAACCTCTGCTCAGATGTAGCCTGTGGTAGCTCAGTAACCAATTGGTTTCCCATAGTGAGAGGAACAAGGACTATTTCTAACAGGAACTCAATGACTGGCTCTTTGGCCTCCCCACCCCCCAAGGGAGGAGCAGTCCTGTTAGGCCACAGAGGAGAGCTTTGCAGCCAGTCCTGAAGATACCTGATAAAACAGGATCAGATGAATGGGGAGGAGGTCCCCCCCTATCAGTGGACTTGGAAAGGGGCACGGTGGAGATGAGGGAGGGAGGGTGGGACTGTGAGGGAATGAGAGATTGGGACACGAGTGGGATACAGAGTTAATAAAATGTAACTGATAAGAAAAAAATTAAATTCAAAAAAAATATTTGTCTAGCACAAACAGAAGTAATCTGTTTACACATAAGTTCTTAAGGGTTCCTGAACACCACTTAGTATCTGCTTAAGATTTTCTCTAGTTTTACACATCAGACATCCAATTTGACACTTACTTTGGTAAATTTATATCTATAAATAGTAAGGAATAATGATTCTCAAAAGAATGTATTAGGAATTGGGAGTGAAGACAAAAATTACTGTTAATCTAAAGATTTAAAAAATGCTATTGAAATGACAGTTTCTGGCCAGGCTTGGTGGTACACTCCTGTAATCCCAGCTGAAGAAGCATATCTCTGGAAGTTCAAGGCCTGGTCTACAAAGTGAGTCCAGGACAACCAAGAATACACAGAAAAACATATACAAAGAGTTCAGCAACCCTAACTCTGTGGATTTATATCTGCAAAGACTCAAAGGGACAATCAGAAGAAAAATCAGTGGATGGAAGAAAGAATCAGAAAGGAGGGAAAAAAGAGGGGAAATATAGATTGATTATTTAATCTTAGATGACATTTCCTTGGGATAAAGGAAGAACAGTCTGCAGAATCTAAAGTAAAAGCGAGATGCTGACAGCAGTCCAGAGGACATAAAAGGACAAGAGGTTATGCTGGCAACTTTGCAGAGAAAGACTAGCACAAAGAGATATTTTATTTGCTTTCCCTTAATCAATACCCCATACAGTTCTCTCTTAACTTTGCTTCAACGCAGAGGCAAGACTGTGTGAATCTGGAGCCACAGACCAAGCCGCTCATAGGATCTTTCTGAGAATGCTTACCTCCCAGGGCTGGAGACGATGGACTCTGAATCATTCTTATCTGCCATGATAGAAACGGTTTGGACCCATAGGCAAACTAGTTGGGCATATTCATTTCTCATAGAGATAAGTCCCAGCTAATTCATGAGTCCTACAATTCTGTACAAAACACTCACTGCACCATTGACATAGTTACTTAACAGTTTCTCAAATCTTCCTTTTTTAAAGATATTCAATATCATACCTTATTTTTAATGTTTTTAATTGAAATAGAATTGCACTGCTTTTTTCTTTCCATCCCTCCCAGCTAGCCTACCTCAAACACTTCCCATGTTACTCCCACTTTGTGTGTGTGTGTGTGTGTGTGTGTGTGTGAGAGAGAGAGAGAGAGAGAGAGAGAGAGAGAGAGAGAGAATGGGAGAAACAACACTAATCAATGAAACAGAGAAACTTTGACTTCTTTACAAGTAACAGAGGGAATGAGTTCTCTTCTTGGACTCAGAGAGGCTACTGAATGAAATAGAAGGCCCCTTGAGAGACCAACACTCAGAGAACATTGGTGCTCTGAGCAGTGACAAGTACATCAGCCAAGACGGCACATGTGACACCAGAGAACACAGAGCTTCTGCTTCTTTAGAATTTTAATGCACATGGCAAGAAATGTTGATTTGCTATTTTCATTCTTTCAAATTTAATATTTTTGGACCTTAATTTACAACTTTTTGGTATACTGTAGAATAACTGCCTTCTGTGTTTCTCTGAATGTCTGAGCAAGCCTTAAACACATTAGCACTTAGCCATTGATTTAAAAAAAAAACTTTGTAGGATAAATTTAGCATTTGTTACAGAGTCTAAAATGTTTTTAAAGTAACTGAAAGAATGGTTACCAGGTGCCCCACTTCTTAAACTCAAAGTTATAGAGCCCAAAATGCCTTTACAAAAAACTCAATGATTAAATGGAAGCTCTGTATTCATGAACCTTTCAACTCCTTTTATTCAGAGACTTGCTAACTAGGTCGTAACTATCGGTAGCTCCCCATGTGCCATTTTGGCAGTAAGAAGAGAAGTATGAGCCAACAGAAAAACAAAATTTGGTGAAATATTTTGGCTAGGTTAATTCATCTGAAATCTCCAATCATCACAAACTCAGCATTAGATTAGGTCAAAGTCACTCATGAATTAACTCTTCCTGCATTTCAAAGACATATATATATATGTCACAAATGGAATTTCACAATTCCATTTCTTTCAATAGGTAACATTCATTTAAAAAGAGCATGTAAGTGAGGAAAGCACACGTGTAAACACAACTAATTGTGAACATGTGCATTTGGGTAAGTATGTAATACGTATGTTGTTAATTTAAAAGATTAGATGGATATGCATGTTTTCACAGAAAGAGCATGTATAGAAATATGTTAGTTAAGAAAGCAAATGCTCTTTCCAATTCTAAGAACAGCAGCTTGAATTTGATTAGGATCATTCACATTTAAATATTCATTTTCAATTTTCGATATGATTGCAGTAATAATTGAATTTTTCTTTTGCACTGTAACCAAAAGCATATTTAGACTTAGATCTTATAAACTTAATTAAATTGATAAGCAAGACACTGTATTCTCATTACTAGGAAATGCCAATGTTCTGTTAGACTTTCAAATAAAAAGAAATTTTGTCTTTGTTTTTTCATTTTTAAATAACAATATGAGGAACAAAGAAATAATCTAACACATTTCACAGAGAGGTTTTGGTAAAAGCTGTCAGGAGCTATTACCACAAATGGAGCCTGGCATTTCAAAGAAAGAAAAAGATTTAATTTGATTTCAAAAGATAAATTGAAATAGAAACCATGGAAATGGGAACCTTGTAATCCGTCTGAAACAGAGGAAGGGCTTTCATAGCAATTACTCTCATTTTTAATGTGCTGCATTTTGAAGGGAAAGCATTACCCCTACACTGAGCAAGTGAGAAAAAGGAAATCGGTATGCAGGTCTGAATGATCATAGAAAAATTCGCAAGGACTATTTCAAGAACCAGATGTGCTTTCTTTGATGTCCCGCAAATGTAATGCTGAAGAGTCTACTTTAAAATTTTAAAGATCCCAAGTTCATAGCAGATATAGATGCTTACATAACCATCCTCTGTCCTATACTTCTTTGGTTATGACCGAAGGAATTTTTTTTTTCTGTAAAAGGAACTGGCTCCTCTGGGGTGTCCCAGATAGTCTTAGTACAGAGGCAGGTCAGTCTGTGTGTCGTGGTGGTTACTTAACTGGAAGAGGGGATGCTTACACGAAGTAAAACTCTTCATATCCTTTTTGATAGTCTGTTTTTACAAATAAACTTTTTAGAAAGAAGGAAAGGACAAAACATTCTTCTTTCTAGAAAAAAAATAATGAGGTAACAACATAAATAAGGGTTCTGTAGGGAAGCAGAAAGAATTTCTCATCTGTGAGAAAAGATTGACAGTGTCAAGTTTTCCTAAAGCAGAGGGCCAATTGGTTTTTGGAATTCCCCAAACACTAATCTGAGACCTAACTAAAAAGAAGCTAAAAAACACCCACCATTCAAACATAAGGAAGCAGCTAGAGTTGAAAATCATAGTAATTAGTTTTCAGCTGTGTTAAAATAATTATCTTCAGACATCAAATATTCAGACTAACAAATTCAATGTTTCTTTTCTTTTCTGCTTACGTAAAAGGATTAATATGATGGCACAGCAGATTAAGATCCAGTCACACCCAGTACTGAGGAGGCAGAAGTAGAAGAATCACAGGGCTCAAGGCCCTGCTCATTATCTGAAGAAGAACCCACACCTGTTAAAACACCTGGCATTGTATTTCATGGAAAACATAAATAAAACCTTATGGGACAATAAAAGGACAGTTATGTCAATAGTATTCTGTACCATGCTATTTTAAATACTAAATTAAAGAATCTATTTCTTTAATTGTTAATTTGAAGGTTTCTAAATTCTAATTAAAGAATCTAATCTACAGGCCAGAGAGATGGCTTATCGGTACTCCCACAGTGCCTGTACCTCATGATCCAACTTTGATCTCTGGAACCCACTTAAGTGTGGAAGAAGAGAGAGGACCCATTTCACAAAGTTGTTCTCTGGCCTCTACATACAAAAGCTATGACACATGCATGTATATATGCATTCATTTACAAAATAAATAAATAAATCTTTTTATAAAAAGTATCTAATCTACTGCTGCACTTTGTCACAGCGAGTGCATATTAAATTATTAAACAGTAAATGCAGAGAGTATAACAGCTTCCAGAAAAATCAGAAGGACCTCTGTAAGACAGAGGAGTACTCCAGTACCTAGTAACATTTTATGAAAACTAAAGTACTAACAAGGAATTATTATAATTAGTAGCCTTCTACATATGTAATGTACATAATGTATACATAAGGTATTGCTAATGACAACTAATTAGTATTAAAAACTGTATTTGGAATAAATCCCAGAAAATGGAAAAATCAATTGTCCTAATAATAACCAAATAACATAACTGTATAAGATTGGAACATGTTTTTCTTCAAGTATTTGGTTTTTGAAGAAAAAAAAAAAAGATACTGAGACAGAACCTAATAAGATATTTCCCCAATGGCCACTTTAAAAATAGTATATAATGATGGGTAATGATGAATTATGAGCCAAGTTAAAAAAAATACTAAACATTTCAGACAGAGGAGCTTTAACAGGGAAATTTTCACAGTTCTTAAACTTGTTAAAAGAAAAAGATACAGAATTTGAAGGAACTTAAAGATAGCTTCAAAATACAGCTACAGTCTCAAGGTTTGGGGTAATAAAAGGGAAAAGTTAGATATATAAAAGCCCAGAGGCTCAGAGAGGGACTGTGTAAACCCATGCTTAGACAGAAAAAGGTTTTCCTCTGACCAGATATGAAGCTAGAGGGCTGGCAGCTATTCTGGAATGTGGGGCCAAGTGCAGAGGATACAAAATCTGTACTCTTCTGCAAGCCTTCTGTTCTCCAGGTTAAAAACCAGCCACCAGGGGCCCTAGTACATGCACTTTGTTAAATTCCACCCCTTAAACCCTCCCGCCCCCCAGAAGAGGAAGAAGAGAAGAATTGATGAAGAAACTAATGAACAGCACTTTCTGGTACACAAGAATACTACCCCAATCTTTCTCTCTCTCTCTCTCTCTCTCTCTCTCTCTCTCTCTCTCTCTCTC
>NW_026596166.1:21798758-21830237 GCF_907164565.1 Psammomys obesus
TCTCTCTCTCTCTCTCTCTCTCTCTCTCTCTCTCTCTCTCTCTCTCCCTCTTTCTTTAATTTTTTACTTAACATGCATGAGTGTTTTGTCTGCATGCATGCCTAGTGGTCACAAATGCCAGTAGAGGGCATCAGATCCCCTGGAACTGAAATATAGATGAATGCAAGCTGCCTTGTGGGTGAGGAGAACTGAATTCCTCTGAAAGAGTGGTCCGTGCTCTTAAACACTGAGCTATTTCTCCAGTCTGTGTACCAGTCCATTTTTATATGGATAAGGTTTCAGTCATCAAACCTACAAAAACAAAAACTAGAAATAAGTGCTGAGTTGTCCCTCCTTCCATCAGTTATGTCATTCAGAGATCCCTGATCTAACAAATAACTCAGTCCACTAGGAAGTATGCTTCCAACTTCAAATCTTTAATAACTAGTCATTAAACTTGATGATTTAACAATTCTGCATCACTCCCTATAAGATAAAAACTTGATGACTCAACCAAGAAAAATGTATTTTAATATTTAAAGCTCTGTTGTCACTAAAATTTGATTTGGGGGTTATCATATATAGTTTCTTGATTATTTTGAAGTACGTTTCTTTTTTTATTCATTTTACATCCATGTTGTAGCCCTATCCCACCTCCTCTCCCAGTCCCAGAATTTAATTTTCATTTATATTAATATATTTCGTTTACAAAACTTTGTGAGAAAAGAGTCAAAGATTCCCAAGTATAAAACCATACTGCAATAATCTATATACATTTGTGCTTATACCCACCGATAAAGGTTGTGCTCACTGCACATCAAGAAAATTTCTTTTGCAACAAACAGAGATCACTACAGAAAACCATAAGCAATCCAAAAACAGAGTTGTGGAGCCCAGTCACAATGAATACATCTACAAACCACTCTTATACCTAAGACTCGGGAATGCTGAAGAAGAGAGGCCGGAAAGATCCACATCATCAGGGAATTTGCTCTGAGATTTTTGTCTACTAGCAACATCAGAAGCTATATCTATAAAGTCTCACTGACATGACTGCTTAAACATGAGCTGAACAAAGATGACATCAATGAACATGCCGAATTGAATAGAGAAAAGACCACAGGACCTCAATCCTACACGAAGAACTAAAGGCAGCTAAGGAACACTGAGAGTGAGAGAAATAATCTTCATCAGGGAAGAGCACACCATTTGGTTGTCCAGTGCCAAAGCATCAGCCCTAAACACATACACCACAGGTAACATTATATGAATTCAATAGGCTATATTTAGGAATACATATGCATGTATTTACAAATACATATGCATGTAACTATATTTACATTAGTCTAAAAAGAGGCCATGAATTTGAAGGATAGTGTGGAGGAATATATGAGGGCTGGGAGGGAGGAAAGGAAAGGGCAAAATGTTATTAAATTACAATCTCAAAATTAAACAAAAACTGTATTTCACCAGAATAAAATTCTGTGGGAGAAAAGGAATGAAACATAAATTCAGGAAAGAAAAGTGAAATCTGTGGAAAAAACAGAATGGCACATAAATTCAGAAAAGAGAAAAGAAATAATGGAAATGTTTTAAAAGTGTTATTCTATATAAGCAACTTGAAAATATTTAAGATATTCTTTAGATGTATGTAAATATTATTGAAATTATCAACACATATAGCATTCTAAAAGTTATATTATTCACACCTACTTAAAGTTTTGATGGAAAATGTTAGATTTCAACCTAAGGCTACATAAGAGACTCCCATGGGTTGTCTTTGTTTTTAAACTTTTTTTATGCAGCAAGCTAGATAAAAGATCCAACGGTCACAGAAAATGTGTTCTGTGCTGATCTTCTATTCTGTGTTGAACTTTGTGTCCTTACCTTTCATCCACCCCAGGCACCTTCTTCCTCCTTCTATCTAATTTTTTTTAATATTTTTTATTATTATTAATTACACTTTATTCATTTTGTACCCCCCATAAGCCCCTCCCTCCTCCCCTCCCGATCCCACCCTTCCTCCCCTTTCTGCATGCATGCCCCTCCCCAAGTCCACTGATAGGGGAGGTCCTCCTCTCCTTCTTTCTGATCTTAGACTATCAGTTCTCATCAGATGTGGCTGCATTGTCATCTTCTGTGGTCTGGTAAGTCTTCTCCCCCCTCAAGGGGAGGTGACCAAAGAGCAGGCCAATCAGATTATGTCAGAGGCAGTCCCTCTTCCCATTACTATGTAACCCACTTGGAAACTGAACTGCCATGTGCTACATCTGTGCAGGGGTTCTAGGTTATCTCCATGAATAGTCCTTGGTTGGAGTATGAGTCTCTGGGAAGTTCCCTGTGTTCAAATTTTCTTGTTCTGTTGCTCTCCTTGTGGAGTGCCTGTCCTCTCCAGCTCTTGCTATTTCCCACTTCTTACATAAAATTCCATTCACTCTGCCTGTCAGTTGGTCATCAGGCTCAGCATCTGCTTTGACAGTCTGCAGGGCAGAGGCTTTCAGAGGCCCTCTGTGGCAGGTTCCTAGGGTGTTTCCTGTTTTCTTCTTCTGGCTTTCAGAGGCCCTCTGTAGCAGGTTCCTAGGGTGTTTCCTGTTTTCTTCTTTTTATTCTAAATCTTTGATTTAAAAAAATCTCTCTTAACAGAACGCCCTTGAATAAGTAAGATTACATGTATACCTAAAACTCATAAAAAAAAAAAAACAACTAGAAGAAGTAAAAAGTTTAGCTTTAAATTCTGATAAATATAATGTTCTCTATGGATCATGAAACCAGATAGAAGATCATAAGAGAACACGTTATAAGAGGTGGGGATAGTTGATTACCTATGACATGGAAGCAAAAGAGAGATATAGGGAGGAAAACAACACAGGGGAATCAAGGAAGAGAAAAGGAGAGGAAAACATGGCTTCAGTCACCCATGATCATCTGAGGTCTGAAAATACCAAATAGAAAAATTCCAGAAAGATTGTGAACTACTCTGAGTATAACAACAAAATCTTATGCTGCCACAATGTCCTGGGATGTCGATCATTCCTCTCTGTGGAGTATCCCAGGTATAACTATCCTTCTGTTAGGCACATGGGAGTCAGCTTGTTTATCCTCCATTGCTTAGCACAGTATTTCTATTCAAGTAACTCATATTTTCTAACTGCCCCGAAGTGCAAGAGTAATGATGTTGGTAATTTAGATATGCCAAAAAGAAACCACGACGTGTTTCTTTTAAAGAGAGAAAGAAATGTCTTAACCTATTAAGATAATAATAATATACTGAGTTAATAAACTATGATGTAAGAACAAGTCTTTCATCCATAAAATTGTAATGATGCGTGAAAAGTGCCAAAATCCAAGTGCAAAACTAAAGACCACAGTATAGTTCAATCATGTATGTGCCCAATTAATAACACATTAATAGAAAAGCCATTAAATATGAATACAAGAGAAATGAACAAAAACACACTTGTGGCTGAGGGCAAGGTGTTGTCACAGAAAGCATCATGCCTCACTTATAAACTGAACCTTGTCATAAGTACATGGATACATAGGAGAAACACTGTACATAGGATTTCATACTGTCTATGGTTTCAAGGACTCCTAGGTTATTAGAACATGTTCCCTACAAAGAAGGAAGAACTGTGCTCTGTTCTGCCCACTCCCATACTTCATCCCCAGCCAGTAATCCTGCTTAGTATAATTTGTCATCTCATCAACAGAGAAACTCTGTCACATAAATCACTTCCCTGGAGTCTTCTCACATACAAAGCTTTCAGCCTTGCACCACTGATTTATTTGAAGTCTGAAAGTGAACTTGCCTCAAAGCTCGAAAGTAAAATGTGAAAATATATGTATGTGAAGAATTTAAAGTCCTAGCAAGTTAGGTCTTTTAAATAGCTCCTTCAGAAATATGTGAAATAATAAAATGTAGTCCTTCAAGAATAGATTAGTGGCTGCCGTAGACCAATCTGGGAGAGAATAAATGGGTCTAAAAGCAACTTGGCAGTTAATTAGCTCCACGTCTACTTAATTCCACTCCCCAAAGACTACCCAATGAGAACTGTCTAAAGAATATGTGAAAATGCCGGGTTTCCAGAACCTCCTCATCAGGAGGCAACAGACTTCACGATGGCCAGATGTTCTTTGCAGGAAAATATTTCTAAAATATTAGTTGTATAAGAGTATACATGGATATCTTCCTAACTTTCATTTTTTAGGGGAAAAAAAAGTAAGATTTTATTACTTCAAAAGCCAGGCAGGCAGTGTTTTCTCTGCAGGTAAGAGTACCTTGAAGTAAGAAGACTTCACACCAAATCTCACACCTAGAATGTCAGTCTTACAGATTCATCCTGTAATAGCGCCACAAGTAACTTCTCAGTCAGATTTTTTCCTCCCCTTATCCAAATAGGAGATTAGAAAGATGGAAGGAGAGGAGGACCTCCCCTATCAGTGGACTGAGGGAGGGGCATAGGAAGAAAAAAGGAAGGGAGGATGGGGTTGGGAGGGGGAGGGAGGGGGCTAGAGTTGGGATACAAAGTAAATAAATTGTAATAATAAAAAAATAAAGCAAAACGAAAATGAAGCATGCATCACTTGCTTTAATGGGGAAACCAGACAATATCCACCTAGAAGCAAAAGGTGAGATGGTCTGAGCTCTGTAGTTCATTGCATTAAAGGCATTTCACTGCCTGTGGCTTCTCCAATAATTAAAAGTGCACAGCCAGTCTTAAAACAAAACCTATGAGAAAATGTCAGATTCCTCACTAAAAAGACATCAAATTAGAGTAAACACTGTCAGAAGTTAGCTCCCTCAGAGAACACTGGAAGATTTGGAGTAAATTATGCACATCAAAAGTTAGAAGAAAAAAAAGCCAAATGTGGTGGTGCAAAACTTTAACCCCAGCACTCAGGAGGGGGAGACAGGCAAATCCATGATTTCAGGAACAGCACAGCCTAGGCTACACAGAGAAACCCTGTTTTGAAAACAACAGCAAAAATGATTAAAAAAAAATCATTGGTGCCAAGATTTTTGAATTTTGTTCATTTCAGGTCAAATGAAAATAGCAATAAAGCAAGTCTTTATCAGGCATATCTCCAGGGATAAACATTTCAATATTTGTTAAGTAAAGAAGTTAAATGAACTTGGTTCAAATAGGACAAAATAGTGATGCCTGAGTGAGATAGGCATGCTCTGAGGGCAAAGCATGATACACATTTGGAGTACAGTCCCTTTTAGTTAATGCCAGGCCCTTGCTTCCATCAAATTACATTTTGATTATTTTCCAACTGAACTTCTGTCCGTGGAGATACTATATTTAGAAATCGTTAACTCTTTTTAGTGGCAGCAAGTTTGGCCAACAGAAATATCCAGAAGCATAAAGCAAAGGACACTATCGTCAGAACAAAACAACTGCCTACAGATTGGGAAAGGATCTTCACCAACCCTATATCTGACAGAGGGCTAATATCCAGAATACATAAAGAACTCAAGAGGGTAAACAGCAACATATCAAATAATCCAATTAAAAACTGGAGTACAGAGCTAAACAGAGAATTCTCAACAGAGGGATATCAAATGGCCGAAAAACTCTTAAATGTTCAACATCCTTAGTCATCAAGGAGATGCAAATCAAAACGACCCTGAGATGTCACCTTACATCTGTCAGAATGGCCAAGATCAAAAACTCAAGTGACAACACATGCTGGAGAGGCTGTGGAGAAAGGGGAACCCTCCTCCATTGCTGGTGGAAATGTAAACTTGTACAACCACTTTGGATATCAATCTGGCGCTATCTCAGACAATTTGGAATAGTGATTCCTCAAGATCCAGCTATACCACTCTTAGGCATATATCCAAAAGTAGCTCAAGTACACAATAAGGACATTTGCTTAACCATGTTTGTAACAGCTTTATTTGTAATAGCCAGAAGCTGGAAACAACCCAGATGTCCCTCAACTGAAGAATGGATGCAGAAATTGTGGTACATCTACACAATGGAATATTACTAAGCAATAAAAAAAAAAAAAAAAAAAACAAGGAAATCATGAAATTTGCAGGTAAATTGTGGGAACTGAAAAAGATCATCCTGAGTGAGGTATCCCAGAAGCAAAAAGACACACAGGGTATATACTCACTCATAAGTGGATATTAGACATATAATATAGGACACACCTACTAAAATCCATATATCTAAAAAAACTGATCAAGAAAGAAGACTCTGGCTAAATGCTCAAACCCCATATAGCAAAGCAAAGAGTATGAACATCAGAAGAAGGAGAAAACATGGAATAGTACAGGAGCCTGCCACAGAGGGCCTCTGAAAGGCTCTACCCTTCAGGGTATCAAAGCAGATGCCGAGACTTATGGCCAACCTTTGGGCAGAGTGCAGGGAATTTCATGAAAGAAGAAAGAAGTAATAAGACCTGGAGAAGACAGGAGCTCCACAAGGAGGGCAACAGAACCAAAAAAATCTGGGCCCAGGGGTCTTTTCTGAGAATGATACTCCAACCAGGACCATTGATGGAGATAAATTAGAACCCCTGCACAGATATTGCCCATGGCAGTTTAGTGTCCAAGTGGCTTACATAGTGATGGGAAGAGAGACTGTCTCTGACATGAATTGATTGGCCTGTTCTTTGATCACCTCCCCTTGAGGGAGGAGCAGCCTTACTAGGCCATAGGGGAAAACAATGCAGCCAGTCCTGATGAGACCTGATAGACTAGGATCAGAAGTAAGGAGAGGAAGACCTCCCCTATCAGTGGACTTGAGGAGGGGCATGTGTGAAGAAGGGGGAGGGAGGGTGGTATTGGGAGGGGAGGAGGGAGGGGCCAAGGTGGGATACACAGTGAAGAAAGTGTAATTAATAATTAAAATTAAAATTAAAAATGAAAAGAAAAAATATCTAATGAACTTCAGGGCCAATAAAGTCCTGATAAAAAATATCCAGAAGCCATGTTCTCATCTAAGGAAAGGCTGGACACTCAAAACTGATGGAAATAATGTATTTTTCTATAGAAAGCATTCAAGTACCAGCCATACAGTATTTGTAACAATGAAAAATCACTTGATTTTTCAAAACTCAAATGTCACCTCACCATATACTTGGCAAGTAATGTATCCTCTTTCATACTCTTTTCTCTAATTACTGAGCAGAGTGAGAAGGAAAAAAATGCCCAGATTGCTTTAGCTTGTACATCCCTAGGATTGATAGCAAATGAGTTGTCTTAATATATCCTCAACTGCTGCAGTGACTGATTGCCCAGACTTTAAAAATAGATTACCAAACCATGTCATACCTTGAGTTAAAATTCATTTTAATCAGTGTTACACAACATTTTGGATGATTAGACTTGCAGGTTAACAATTAAAAATTTAAAGTTCTTTTCCATGAGGCTTGGTGGTGCACATCTGTAATCTTAGCACCTGGAAGGCTTAGGCTGAAGGATTAGGAACTCAAGGCCACTCTGAGCTATGTAGAAAGACCCCACCTTAAAACACAAAATAAATAAACAAACAGATATATAGAGAAAGAATCAAATATTCTTGTTCTCCATGCTCTACATGTACCATATTATATTTTATTTATAAACACTTAATGATTGTTATTGTTACCCTCTTAGTTTTGGAAGCTGGAGCAGATCTTACACTTGTATCCTCACAGGTAAAGCCTTTATTTACCATGCTGCTGTGGGGAAGAAGGGTCTCATCTGCTGACTGTAAAGCTACTTCCTTATGTAGGACCATGAGCCTTTTATGACACAAATATCTGCCAATGACTTGAATAAACAAAGTTATAAGGACCTCATCTCCTGGCCTCAATTTGGGAGCTCTCCAAAGACCATCTGAAACTTGCAGCAAACTTCTGCCTACACGCACTTCTCTCATGGGTATTATGAGAAGAACATGCTCCAGAAATTTTCTTACACTCTAATCTCTTTTGCAGAGTTAGTTTCCTGGGAAACCTGACCAAAAATAGGTGGTGCCTCTAATGATCTGAAAAGACAGACTTCAAAATTAGAATCTCGAATCTGAATCACCCACCAGCAAGCTGGCCATGAGGATCCTGTGTCTGGTGGTAAGTGGGATGTGGATCGTATAGAGCATGTTAAGATGTCACAATTGTTAAAAGTTTCACCAGTGTGAACCGCAATGAGATGCCAATGGAAGGAAGAAGAAGGCACTGCTAGGCGAGACTTCAGTGTGTTTGAGAAATGTAAGGAGCAGCAATTAAATGGATTATGATCTCTGATGATATTGTTAGTGCCATGGATGAAAAAGGGAAATGGAAATACAGAGACTAAGAATAAATCTATATGAATGGATGACAAAGTATGAATTCAGAGCACTTGGTTGGAAGTACTTGATATGCACACACTTCTCCTGCACCAGAGAAAGGACATATTGGAGGCCAGGATCACAAAAATTTTAAAGCAGTAGAATTCCAAAATGGCTCAAAGCTCAGTGTCACCATAGCTGATGATCTGATCAAGAATCTCTTGGATAGAATAGGACTCTAGAACCTTTACTTGGACAAAGCTCGTGATAGCTCAATAACCAATTGGTTTCCCATAGTAAGGAGAACAGGGACTATCTCTGACAGGAACTCAATGGCAGGCTCTTTGACCTCCCCAACCCCCAAGGGAGGAGCAGTCCTGCTAGGCCACAGAGGAGGACTCTGCAGCCAGTCCGAAGATACCTGATAAAACAGGGCCAGATGAAAGGGGAGGAGGTCCTCCCCAATCAGTGGACTTGGAAATGGACAGGGAGAAGCTGAGGGAGGGAGGGTGGGGTTGGGAGAGAATGAGGGATAGGATACAGCTGGGATACAGAGTTAATAAAATGTAATTAATAATAATAAACAATAAAAAAGTACACGAAAAAAAGAATAAGACTCTGAGGTTTGAGATGAGTACATTAGGATCACTATATTCAAAAATCCCTAAAACTTGGTTTTCTCTGAAACCATTGAACTTGAAAAGCACTCAACTTCCTCCTGGTAAGAGCTAATACTGCCTCTTTGCTCCATCCAGGTAATGTAGCACTGATGTTAAAGTAGAAAAATGAGTAAATGCAGGGGGATTTGCAGGGTCTAGCAGCAGGAAACCAAATCATAAGCTTAGAGATGGATACTGAGTATACTATATCATGAAGAACAGACTGTAAAGTTAAAAAAAAAAAAAACAAAACTCCATCAGGATACTCTCCCCTAATACAGAATTTGACACTGACAAAGACCTTGATGAATGGTAATGAGGCTATGATAAAGACAGTCATGTTTGGTTCTGGAAAAGAAGAGTAAGTATATATATATAATTATATAATATATAAATATTATACATATATGTGTATATATAATATATATATTCCATGGGAGTTGATTCAGAACCCATTAAATTGCTGTGATAAAAGAAACAATGGGCTTAGTGTGGTTCATCACCAACATAAAGTATGAAGATTTGGAGAACTGACATCTAGTGAGCATAAATTACAGAATTACATACCAACCAACTGGCTGGCTATGCTCCTATGGATTCTTTGGCAGGTGCCCCTTTCACCAAGGCAATTGGGAATGTGCTCATGAGAAGGGTACCAGCTTCCCTGAACATCTCCCTACAGACCAGAGCTCATGTTGGTAATGCTGTTATACAGCAGGGATCCTGGACAACAATGAAGAACAACAGAGGCTAAAGTAACAGACTGAGTAAATGACAGTTGCTTAGGAGAAGCCATATAGCAGTGTCCCAGATCTGGTTCTCAGAGGTTCCACCAGAGGCGTAGGCTTACCCAATGTTATTAAATGAACATTCTTGTGCCTGGGTATTGGCAAAAGACCCATAGTCACCCACAAAACAAGATCCAATGTGATATCTGAGATAGCAGGTGAGAAACAATACGACATCCATAGAAAATCAAAAAAGTTTGATGCCACCTTTCAAAATAAAAAATAATGCAAAAGTGATGACCTCTGTAATATTTCCATTTAACTTACAAGTCCAAGAAAAACAAGATATGTTCTGCAAGATGACGATTGACTTCTTAGAGCTCAACCAATTGTTAGCTTCAAGGACAGATGCTGTGCCAGATGTGGTTTATTTCCTAGAGCAAATTAATACACTGAGTGCAAGATGGGGGGCAGTCATTGGTCTCTATCAAAGAGAAAGATTAGGCGCTGTTTGCATTCACTTGGAATAAATAATTGTATTTATGTCTATTCCTCAACACTGTTTAACCCTACTTTTCCCTACTGCTATATAGTCTGAAGTGCATTGGACCTTGTGAGCATTTGACATAGACTCTAACGGATCCACTACCTTAATGGCATCAAGCTAGGCCATCCCTTAAAAGGCAAAAGGCAAACTTTTACACCTCATGCTTTCCACGTGATAGGTCTCCTTGGATTCTGAAGGCAGCATATTTACATATGGGGATCCTCCTCTGATCCAATCTAAAAGACTAAAGAAAAAACCTACAAAAACTGTGGACATTGGGTGGGATGTAAATTATGGAAGTCTTGTAAAACAAGTATAGACTGAAATTTACATTGCTCTACTACATGTGCTAGTCCACCTGACTAACAAATGGTCTTATGTGTATATGCAGTAAGAAAAGATGATCTATTAAAAGGATTATTATAGAGCCACAGCATAAACCCCTGATGCTCCAGATAAATGCCAGACCCTGCAGAGGATAAGGAACTGCCTGTAGAATGTTATGTATTTACATAACCAGAACCACTCATCATCATGAGCTGGCTTGTCTGACCACTCATCGAGTTAGGCAGACCCAGCAGTAAATCATCATATGGTGGATCAAACTGGACATTAATAGAGGGTACAAGTAAGTGTACATTCAGGTGACCTAGATAGATCATCACTTCATCTGCCATGATGTGTCACCCTTATGGCCCTGTGGGCTACAACCCTTATAACAAGTCATATAGAAAAAAAAATGACATTAGTTCATGAAGGAGCTTATTTAATATATGGTGCAAGATAAACTGCTGCTACAAATCACCCCAAGTCAAGTGTAGTTCCAGATTATAGTGATGTTCAGTGCTTTGAGTAGAAAGCATGGTATTGACTGTGTGGAAGAAGTTGCCATAAGTGTGCACATGTATATATTGGCAAATGGCTTGGCTAATAAGTTGGAAACTGGGTAAATTAAAAATGGGAAAAAATGGGAGGAGCGATGAAGATAAGCATGAAATGTGAAAATCATTGTATCAGGTATTTATGTTTACAAATAACCATCTTCCACAGAAGAGGCACTAAACTACTAAATGCTCAAAGTGAAGTACACAGTCTCATCAGACTCCATCATTAGACTCACAGTACACTTACTTAGTGTAGCTATGACTACAAAACTGTAGAATAATTTAAGAACATTATACTTCATAAAGAGCTTCTAATGTTAAGAGTGACGTGGTGGCCACTGCAAAATATCCAAACTAGAACTGATAAAACCTCAATATGAAGCCATATTTTGGACAGATGAATGAACCACTTGAAAGTCAACTAACTACTTTGAATTAGGAACCACTTCATCCATAATGTTATTGGCAGACAAATCAAGTGTGTGTGGCTTTCATGATTTAGAGGTCTTAGATCTCACCTCTAGCCTAAAGAGTATCTTTAGTCTTGAAAACTATCTAATATCTAGGATAACCACATTAAGACAAAAGAAGGGCACAAAAAGTATATAGCCAAGGTTCATTGGATAATAAACATACTATAAAACATACAATACGACCCACAAATTTCTGGGTTGAAAATACAGCTAGAAAGTATTTGTAAATATTTTGGGGCACCTCCCCCTGAGGGGTGAGCAGACTTACCAAGCCACAGAAGATGACAATGCAGCCACTCCTCATGAGATCTGATAATCTAAGATCAGAAGTAAGGAGAGGGGGACCTCCCCTATCAGTGGACTTGGGGAGGGGCATTCGTGAAGAAGGGGAAGAAAAGGTGGGATTAGGAGGGGAGGAGGGGGGTTATGAGGGGATACAAAGTGAATAAAATGAAATTAATAAAAGAAATTAAAATTAAAAAAATATTTTGGGGCCAACTTAAATATTTCCTATAAGACAAAGATACATGATCTGAGATGTAAATATATAATAAATCAATGACCATTGTGGAGCTGTGTCCCATGTTCAACTCTTAGAGTGAGTCAGGGAGCATAGCATAGAAGCCAATGTCATTTTAATTATTACAATTCTGGGGGCGGATACCCTTTGGGATAATATGAGCTTCTTCTGATCTACCAGGGCTCTAAGAGTTCCAAGAAGTTTTAAGCCACATCAGCTACCAGCCATTTGGGACTTCTTGTACCAAAATACCAATAAACAAAGAAAAGGGTCACAAATACAGGAGTAATTTACACTGATTATCAATGCTAGTGTCACAGAATATAGTCAAGAAAATTACATTTCATGTACAGATACTTTACTGGGATGTCTGTTGTCACTCTTTGCTCAAGCTGACACATGCTAAGAGAAGCTCTCCCAAAGGATGCATTTCGCTTACTCCATAACAAAAAAGGATATTTCTTGGCTGGAAATGAATGTGCATACACACACATATATACATACATACATACATACATACATACATACATACATACATACATACATATACAACATGCATGAGACCTTTTGTTCAATTTCCAGCATTAGCAAAAAAGAGGGAGTGTTCTATTGTTGTTGTGATTGTGCTGATTTTTTACTTTTTGTTTTTGTTTTTTAGTAATCCTGAGGCCAGATAGAAAAGTTTAACTGTGTTATATCCCTTTAACTTTCTTTTTGTAATTTTCCACAGTAAACTACCCCTCCAACTAAAATTCTAGAGGCTCATCTCTCAAAAAAGGTACATTATGCCAAGGACCATTCATGGGTATAACCTAGAACCCCTGCACAGGCATAGCCCATGGCAGCTCAGTGTCCAAGTGGGTTCCCTAGTAAAAGGGACAGGGGCTGTCTCTGACATGAACTCAGTGGCTGCCTCTTTGAGCCCTTCCTCCTGAAGTGGGAGCAGTCTTACCAGGTTACAGAGGAAGATAATGCAGCCAGTCCTGATGAGACCTGATAGGCTAGTGTCAGAGGGAAGGGGAGGAGGACCTCCCCTATCATTGGACTAGGGGAGGGGCATGGGAGGATAAGAGGGAGGGAGGGTGGGATTAGGAGGGGATGAGGGAGGAGGCTATAGCTGGGATACAAAGTGAATAAATTGTAATAAATAAAAAATAAATTTATGTCCAAGATGGCGGCGCCTGGAGGACACTGAGTCTGAAGAGCAGGACAGCAATGTTGGTACAGCGACCAAGAGACTGAACTCTGCGCCCTAAAACAACAGCGAGCATGTTTCCCAGGTGAGAGGAATCTCCATGGTGTGGGATTCAGTCGGGTCCACTCTCAGGTCACCCAGCTAAAACCCAGAAGAGATCCTAGGTTGCACAGACACTCAGTTGCCAGACCAGAGCCACACGCCTGAGTGTCCTGATCACCTTCCCATGCTGAACAGTGGCACAAAAACACCAGAGACTGGAAGCCCCAGTCGTGAGAAAAACCCAC
The DNA here is from genome assembly GCF_907164565.1 of Psammomys obesus. Lineage (NCBI taxonomy): Eukaryota > Metazoa > Chordata > Mammalia > Rodentia > Muridae > Psammomys > Psammomys obesus. The sequence goes on from NW_026596166.1 coordinate 21,812,298, forward strand.
AGGGAAGGAAGGAAACGGGACTGACCTAGATCACCCAGACTGTCCCTGGAAAAAGTCCTGCAGACTAGCAGGTGCATGCTGTCAGCCCTGAGTGGAGCTCCAGCCGCCAGCACAGAAACCTGCTGTGCGCCTGACTCTCGGTCACAGACAGAACTGTGCGCCCCAAGGCACCAGAGATTGGGTTTCCCTGTCAGGAGAAAAACCCCCAGGGAAAGAAGCAAACGAGGACTGACTTCTGGTCACCCAGTCTATCCCTGGAAAAGGTCCCGCAGACCGGCGGGCACATGGCGCCAACACAGAGACCTGCTGCACCCAACTATCCATCACAGACAGAACTGTGCGCCCAGGGCATCAGAGATTGAGAGTCCCTGTTTGGAGAAAACCCAACAAGAAGGGAGACAGCTTAAAACACTCAGCCAAACCCCCTCCCCCAGCACACACAGGAAAGTTCTTCAGAAAAGGTCTCAGGTTCCTGCCCAGTCACCAGCTTGGAAACACCACCCGCCAGCACCTGTGTGCTCTATGTGCCACCCCAAACACCACAGACTGGGCCTTCCTGTTGGTAGAAAACCCCATGGTAGGGAAAACATCTGGCCCTACCTCAGGATACCTAGCTCCGGAAAAGTTTCTGACTATCCACAGGCTCCCGACTCTAGCCTCCAGCTGCACACATGAGAGCAGAGCTCACCTGCCACTGACTACTGCTTGGGTACTGGGGCACAGAACCTCAACCTCGGACCTACAGAAGCCTGGGATCCCCAGATACTGCTCCAAGGAGCAACCAGTTATCCCTAATTAAACTAACCAAACCAAGGGGCACCCAGGTTACAAGAGCAGCTCACTAAATTTACAGCAAGAAACCCAGAAACAGGGCAGCTGTCTCTAGGACTTCTCCAGGTAAGAGGAGAGCCCTCTTGACTAACAAGGACCACAGTTACCACTCAGGTCTGTATGCCTGAGGTGAGCTGTGGCAATTTCTGAAAAACACCGGCCATTCAGTGACTATACCCAAAAAGCTGAGGAGGCTTTCTTCAGGAAAAACCATCTTTCTGCCAAGGGGATTCTCTCCACCACAGGATTCCAGGAAACACCAGAAAGTAACATCCAACACTTAAGATAGCCCAGTGGGTAGAGGCCAGGGTAAAAGTTCAACCAACAAAAGAAAGAGCAATATGGCATCTCCAGAACCCAGTTATCCAGGGGAAAGTAGCCCTGGACAGCCCAGCATAATTGAAGTTCAAGATGACCTAGCATCTATGCTCATGAGTAGGATAATAGAGGAAACAAATAAAATGCGTAAAGAAATAGAGGAAGATAAAGAGAAACAGATTACTGCCATCCATAAAAAATATAGGAAGTTGCAGCCAAACAGTTTGTGGCCTTTAGAGAGGAAATATTTAAATCACTGAAAGAAATAAAAGAAACACGGGATTGTTCAAACAGCTGAAGGAATTGAAGGAAAATACAGTCAGACAGGTGAAGGAAATCAACAAAATGGCTCAAGATCTGAAGATAGAATTGGAAAAATCAAAGAAAACACAAATGGTGGAAATTGTGGAGAGAAGGAACTTAGGGAAGAAAACAGGAACTACAGAGGTTAGCATAACCAATAGACTACAAGAGATGGAAGAAAGAATTTCAGGTGTGGAAGATACAACGAAAGAAATCGATGTATTTGTCAAAGAAAATAAAAAAAATCTAAAAAATTCCTGATACAGTCCAAGAAATCCAAGACAACATGAAAAGACAAAACCTAAGAATAAAAGGAATAGATGAAAAAGAAGATTCCCTGCTCCAAGGCCCAGAAAATATTTTCAACAAAATCATAAAAAAAAAAAAAATTTCCCCAACTTAAAGGAGAGGACTATAAGAATACAAGAGGCCTAAAAAACAGCTAATAAATTAGACCAGAAAAAAATCCTCCCACCACATAATAAGCAAAACAGTAAGTATACAGAACAAAGAAACAATATTAAAAGCAGCAAGGGAAAAAGGCCAAGTCACATATAATAGCAAACCCATTAGAATCACACCTGACTTCTCAACAGAGACTATGAAAGCCAGAAGGGCCTGGACAGATATCATGCAGACCCTAAGAGAACACAGATGTCAGCCCAGGCTACTATACCCAGCAAAACTCTCAGTCCTCATAGACGGAGAAAACAAGATATGCAACAACAAAAACAAATTTCAACAATACCTACACACAAATCCAGCATTACAGAAGACACTAGAAAGGAAAATACAACCCAAGAAAAATAGCTACTTTCAAGAAAACACAGGAAATAATTAACTTCACTACTGTAAAACAAAAAGCAACCAAGCACACAACCTTATGAACACAGCCAACATCAAAATCAAAGGATCTAACAGCCACTGGTCATTAATCTCTCTCAACATTAATGGACTCAATTCTCCAATAAAAAGATACAGACTAACAGAATGGATGCATAAACAAAACCCAGCAATCTGTTGCATACAAGAAACATACCTAAGTCATAAAGATAGATATTACCTGAGGGTAAAGGGCTGGAAGATGGCTTTCCAAGCAAATGGACACAAGAAGCAAGGAGGAGTAGCCATTCTAATATCTGATAAAATAGACTTTCAACCAAAATTAATCAAAAGAGATGGGGAAGGACACTTGTTTGGTTCTTTTGTTTGGTGTTTGTTTCTTTGTTTGTTTGTTTGTTTGTTTGTTTGTTTGTTTGTTTTGGAGGAATGGCAACAAATACAAAAGTGTTATAACCACAATATCATATAGTTGGTGTTTTCTTCTCTCAGCATTGGTAACAAAAAAAAAAAAGGCACATTCTTATAACAATTTTAGGGGATAGACACTATTATTATTTCTAGCCCATAAATAATAAAAGCAGGTTCAAAGGCATTGCATTAATTCCCCAAGCACATAGGAAAGTTTTTAGTTGGGAATTTGTATTCCATCTTATTTCAGAAAATTATACAAATGTGTGGCCCAAATTTCATGACAAAATCGTTAGGGCTAGAAATGTGGCTCTTTTCAATGCTAGCTAGTGTTCAAATGTGCACTTCAGTGTGCAAAAATACATCCCTACTCCTGCTACTAACCCAAATAAAAACTCTTTGGGTCAGCAAGTTGGACTTTCATGTAATCAGTACTTTGGTCTGTCACAGGTTTCCTTTCTGGAATTGATAGACATATGTTAGTATCTCCCCAGAAAAAAAGTTTGTCACGCAAATAAAGAGCAGAGACTTGAGAAGAATTCTATCACCCTTTTATAATGGAATCTCTAAAATGTTTGTAAAATTCTGAAATATTGGTCACTGCTCAGATTTACCATTTCCAGGTAGCTATAAAGCAGAGATAAATGCCCTCATCTGTGGCTGTACCTCCACTAAGCCAACTGGATCTCAAAACACCTGGAATGATATTTGTACAGCAGAAGGAAGCAGGACTATGGGGAAAGAACGCTAAAGAGTTAGACTAGGTGGTAGCAGGAACCCAAGAACACCCACAGCCTCAAAGCCAGCAATGTCCCTCCAAGCAAAGTCAGCCAGGACCTCAGAATAACCTGGCTAGGAGACAGAACTCCCAGCCTAGCGATGCAGTATGGGGCTTATCTCTTAGCATCCTCTCTCCTCATATGACTGTAAAACATCTCCTACCTCACAATGTCCATACCCAGACACATGTTCTAAAACACATACTTTGGGCATTGTCTGTGTGTGACTTAAAATCTAACACGTTTAACCCAAATAATACAAATTTGTTGTCTCTAAAACAACTATGTATTAAAAATAAGACAACTTAATTAAAGCACTTTTTTCCATAAATATCCGTTATTTCCATTTTTAGTTTGCTGTTTAGAAGATACCCTGAGGTCCTATTGGAAGCTGGTACAAACTTGAATTTTTTTGCCAGGGCTATAGCAGATCTCTCAGTAGATGAGTTAGGGAGTCAACCAAGCATTTGGTTGTAACAGATCCTAAAAGTAACTTAGGCATATCCAGCACACCCTCACAAAAATCACTTATAACTCCTGTTCCATGGAGTTTCTAGGTATTAAAAAAAATTGTGCATTACAGATGAAGTGGGGAACAGATGTGCATGTTCGCCAGAGGTTTGATGAGCCAGGATAATGGTTCTGTATTGAAGTGCAACTAAATGTTACAGATGCTAAATTAGCCGCTCCACATACTTCTAACTTGCTATGCTGAACAAGTGGGCAAAGAGACAGAAGCATGGCCATATTCTAAAGAAACTTGGTTTTTATTTCTATTACAAATTGCCAGTCTTCTCCCTTTCTGTAACTTTATTTTGAAACAAGAAGACGCTAACAGATGGTTACTGCCAAAGAGTAAAATTACTAATTTTTAAATATTGCATCTATGACATTTAGAAATAAGTCCAGAAAAGAAAATGCAAGAACCCATACCTAGTTTCAATTTCCTTACATTTACTAATGACTGACACATTACATTCAATTTCTGTTTACCATTCTTACAAAAATTCTCAGCAAACAATAAAAATATTTTTTCTCAATAATTAAAACATTAGATTAGAGTTTACAGTGAAAATAGAATGGAAACTTCCTTAATAATTTGTTTTTCTATGCACCAGGACCAATTAACGGGATTCACGGTCTATGTGAAAGCATCTCTTTAAATACCAACATTTCTCCCTGATCCCTAGAACACACTAAACGGGCTTTTGCTTTACACCATCAGTCTTTTTTAGTTCACAGAGAACTCAGTAGAACTTTAACTACTCCGCTCTTTCTTGATTATCAGTTGAAATCATCAAAAGGAGTTTGGACAGTCACTCTTTTAATACTCTGTGATTTGAAAGGGCTGTTGAACCGTGTTCATTAAAACTAAAATAATTTAAATGTTACTGCAATCCCAAGGCTTTAAGTTTGCCAAATCAGTTACATTGGGAGTTAAATTTCTGTTAGTTTACTTAGCCATTAAAGAAAGTCTTGAAATCCAGTAATGAGATTACAATAATCAATAATGAGACTATTATAGTTCTGATTTGGTGATATTGTCACAAATAACTCATATTCTTGACTTTTTAAAGACAGATATTTACCATTTGGGGAAAGACAGCAAAAACTTTTCTATTTGTGGAATTTTCAATTGATTATAGATGGGTAAAATGGAGCATTTCACATTTATGTAAGCTTACAAACAAAAACATATGCTCCCTTGCTCTGTCTCTGAGCTTCAGACACAGGAAGTAGATCCACCACTGATACATCCAGACATATTGAGGAAAGAGTGTGAAATTCTAAGGCAAATGCAAGAATCAGGGATTCTACTGCTGGCAAGAATAAGAGCCCAGCAGAAGTGAGGTCGCGCCAAGGAGATCCATCAGAAGTGAACATGAAGTCCCAACTGTAGCACTCAAAAAGATTGTTCAGAAGCATGGAGTGGCCAGGTTGTGGCTTTTGTTACCTGTGATCTCCTCTTGTCTTTGGAACCAGACTATACACCTTTCTAATGTTCCTGTTTTTTTAATATCAATTTCAACTTGAAGTTGTTTATTCAATTTCTCTTTCCAACAGCAAGAAACTCAAAATGTTCATTAAAGTTTCATCGTTCTTCTATTTTCAGTTGTCTTCCATAGTATTTTTATTTTTGTTTATTAAAATAGTATTTAAAATTTTTATTTGCCTGAAGTTCTACTTCATAAAACTTAGGACCATGTTGGATCTTTTTTCTTTCTTTTATTTTTTTTTATTCTCTAAAAATAAATCATTCCTGGATTTAAAATAGGATAAACCTACTAAAATCTGTACACCTAAAGAAACTAATTAAGAGGGAGGACTCTTGCTAAAATGCTCAGTTCCTATCCAGAAAGGCAAAGAGGCTGGACATCAGAAGAAGGAGAAAAGAGGGAACAAGTCAGGAGCCTGACACAGAGGACCTCTGAAAAGCTCTGCCCTGCAGACTATCAATGTAGATGCTGAGACTTATGGGCAACCTTGGGGCAGAGTGCAGGGAATCTTAGGAAAAAAGTGGGAAACAGTAAGATCTGGAGAGGACAGGAACTCCACAAGGAGAGCAACAGAACCAAAAAATCTGAGCACGGGGTCTTTCCTGAGACTGATACTCCAACCAAGGACTATGCATGGAGATAACCTAAGACTCCTGCACAGATGTAGTCCATGGAAGTTCAGTATCCAACTGGTTTCCATTGAATAGGACAGGAATAGGGACTGTCTCTGACATGAACTAATTGCCTGCTCTTTAATTACCTCCCCCTGAGAGGGAAGCAGCATTACCAGGCCACAGAAGAAGACAATGCAGCCACTCCTGATGAGACCTAATTGACTAGGATCAGAAGGAAGGAAAACAAGTCCTCCCCTATCAGTGGACTTGGGGAGGGGCATGCATGCAGAGGGTGGAGGAAGGGAGGGATTGGAATGGTAGAAGGGAGGTAACCACGGGGGGCGATACAAAGTGAATAAAGTGTAATTAATAAAGAAAAAATGAAAAATAAATAAATAAATAAATTAGAAGCGAAAAAAATTTAAAAAAGAATTCAAATGTTTTTTTTTTTTTTTTTTAAATATTATTTTGGGAGATAAGATCCAGGCTGGTGGAGCCAGCCAAGCACGGTATCTGAACAGCAACTCAACAGCGAGAGCAGAGCAACCAACAGGCCTTACTGTGGACCCGAAGACCCCGACATCTGTGTTTCTCAGGTGAGAGGAGAGCCCATAGTGAAAAGGGGGCGTCCAACTTCAAGTCACTCAGCTAATCCAAGGAAAAGCTCCCTGGCCCCTGTCTGGCAAAGCCACAACCCTAGGCCACCCTCCAATCCTACCTACTGTGGACACCTTCCTGGTACTGGGGTTCCAGGTTCCAAACACAGGTGCCCATTCCCACAGTCCCATGGAGGTGATGCATTTTGGTAGCTGGGGGGTGTAACTCCAAACTCAGGTCCCACTCTCACCATTCCAGGAGCACTGCCCAAACATCCGGCCTCCTGACATTCAGGACCCACAGAAGAAACCCCAGACACTGTTCTAAGGATCAACCCATCTCCCTAAGGAGCACAGCAGGACCTCTGAGTACACAGGTTCTCTAAAAAGGCTGCACCCAACAAGCACAGTGTCTGACCATAGTGCTTGTTCTCACTCACTTCAGGATAAAAAAACCAGTGGTGGAGCAGCTGACTCCAGGACTTCCCTTGGTGAGAGGAGGATCCTTGAGCTCATGAGGAATCCAGCTGGTCCCCAGGATCATACATCTGAGGAGAGCATCAGGCAAATCTCTGAGAACCACAGTACAATATCATTCCAACCAATGTGAAAAGGGCTTTTGCAGGAACATCCAGATTCCTGTCGCAGGTTCTTCCCATATCCCCAAGAACTTCAGTAGGCAACAGGATCTAACAGCTAATGCCAGAGATGACCAGATGGCTAAAAGACAGCATAAAAACACAATCAACAAAAGTCAGAACAATATGTCATCTCCAGAACTCAGTTATCCCAAGGCAAGCAGAACTGGATACCCTAACCACAAAGATAGACATTACCAAGGAGTAAAGGCCTGGAAAAATGTTGTCCAGGCAAATGGACACAAGAAGCAAGCTGAGTAGACCTATTAATATCTAATAAAATGGGTTTCGATCAAAATTAATCAAAGGAGATGAGGATGAACACTTTATCCTCATACAAATACAAAGGTTCCGTATTTGTATAAAAAATAATAAAGCTTAAACCACACATAGTTCCCCACACATTAATAGTGGAAGCCTTCAACAACTCACTTTCACAAAAGTGGTCAATGAAACAAAAACTAAACAGAGAAATAATGACACTAACAGATGTAATGAATCAAATGGACATAACAGTTATCTACAGAACTTTTCACCCAAACACCAAAGAGTTTACGTTCTTCTCAGCACCTCATGGAACCTTCACCAAAATTGACCATATAGTCCATCACAAAGCAAGCCTCAACAGATACAAGAACACTGAAAAAAAGAAAGAAATTAAAGACTTCCTAGAACTTAATGAAAATGAAGGCACAACATACCTAAATTAATGGGACATAATAAAAGCAGCGCTAAGAGAAAAGTTCATAGCACTAAGTGCCATCATAAAGAAATTGGGGACACTTCATACAAGCAACTTAATGGTACACCTGAAAACCCTGGGGCGGGGGAGAAACAGACACACCCAAGAGGTGTAGATGGCTGGAAATGCGCAAACTCAGAGCTGAAATCAATAAATTAGAAACAAAGAGAACAATTTAAAAACATCAACAAAAGCAAGAGCTGGCTCTTTAAGAAAAATCAACAAGATAGACGAACCCTTAGCCAAACTGAAACAAAGGCAGAGATACTTTATCCAAATCAACAAAATCAGAAATGAAAAGTGGAACACAATGACAGACATTGACAAAATCCAAAGAATCATTAGGTCTTACTTAAAAGACTATAGGCCACCACACCTTAAAAATATAAATAGGGGGGCGGGGCAAGATGGCAGCAACAGGAGGACTCTCATTCTGAGCAGCAGGAGAGCAGGATTGGCACAGTGACCAGCAATCAGAACTCGCTGCCACAAAACACAAATGATTCTGTTTCACAGGTGAGAGGATACCCCACGGTGGGGAATTTAATCAGCTTTAACTCACTCGGCTAAACCATGGAAATGATCCTGGTTCTGCCAGGCACTTGGTCGCCAACCCAGAGCTACACGCCAGCGTGATCTGGTCACTGTCTGAGACTGAACTGTGGGCCCAGAACATCACAGACTGGATTTTCCAGTCGAAAGATAACCCCACGGAGCAGGAAACGATTGGGACCTACCTTAGGTCACCCAGACATCCCCTGGAAAAGACTCAGGTTCTGAGGGTGCCCCCAGGAGCAGCCCGGAGCCAGAGGTGGGGACCCAGGCACCTACACAGAGCCCTGCCTACGCACCTGATTCGCCGCCTCAGATAGAACTGTGGGCACCAGGGAATCAGGGCACCACAGACTGACTTTCACTGTCAGGTCCAAACCCACAGGGAGGGAAATGGCTGCTCTGATCTCAGAGCACTCAGCCGAAACCCCCACCCGGAAAAGGTCTCAGAAAAATTACCCAGTTGAGGCAGACACCCAGGCTCCCAAAGGTCAGAAAGGCAGAGCCACCGGTGGGTGTCTGTGCCTGTGGGTTCTACTCACTGCCACCCCAGACAGAACGGCGGTCCCCAAAGCAAAGACTGGGTGTTCCTGGCAGAAGGAAACCACCAGCGGGGGAGATCATCAGGTTTAACGCTCAGGACACCCAGCAACAAAAGACTTTCTGGATTCACACAGACTCTAGGCTCTAGCTTTCTAATGCACGCAGGAGTGCTATGCTCAGTCGCCATTACTGAGTACCCCTAGGGCACTGGGGCACACAGCTGCATCCTCAGACCTACAAAGGCCAGAGAGCCATTACAGCAGCCCTCAGATACTGTGCCACAGATCAACCATTTATCCCTAGCTAGACTGACAAAACTGTAGAAATCCCTGGTCCTTCAAGAGGGCTGCACCCACAGCGTTGGACCAAAGCAGTGCCTGCAGCCACCATCCCAGACAGGGACACACAGCTTCTGGTCCAGAGTGAGGCACCCAGTCTCCAGACCACAGCGCCCCCAGGCACCAACTCAACCTAGGTGCACAATCTCCAGGCCCAGAGCAGAGCACTCAGCCTCTGGCCCAGAGACTTGCTGGGCACACTTCTCACTTTCCCGGACAGAACTGTGTGCCCCAGGATAACAGACTAAGTTTTCCTGTTGGGAGAAAACCCACAGCTAGGGAATCAGCAGGTTCTTCAAGAGGACTGTACCTGGAAAACTGTAACACAGCAGCAGCTATCTAAATTTATAACGAGAAACCCAACAGTGGGGCAGCTGTCTTGAGAACTTCTATGGGTAAGAGGAGAGCCCTCCCTGCCTAACAGAGACCACAGATACTACTCAGGGCTATACACCTGAGGTGAGCAGTGACAATTCCTGAAAAACACTGGCCATACAGTGACCATAACCAAAAAGCAGAGAAGGACTCCTTCAGGAAAAATCATCTCCTGGCCAAGGGGATTCTCCCTACCTCAGGACTCCAGGAAGCACAGAAACTAACAGCCAATACCTAAAACAGCCCAGTGGGTAGAGGTCAGCGTAAAAGCTCAACCAACAAAAGACAGAGCAATATGGCATCTCCAGAACCCAGCCATCCAGGGGCGAACAGCCCTGGACAACACAGCATAATAGAAAATCAAAAAGATGACCTTACATCTATGCTGATGAAGAGGATAATAGAGGAAACAAATAAAATATGTAAAGAATTAGAGGAAGATAAAACCAAACAGATCATGGCTATCCATAAAGAAATGGAGGAAGTTAAAGACAAGTAGATTATGGGCATCCGTGAAGAAATAAGGGAAGATGCAGTCAAAGAGTTTTCGGCATTCAGAGAAGAAATAATTAAAACACTGAAAGAAATAAAAGACACAGAGTTGAAGGAACTAAAAGAAAAAGAAGAAAATACAAGCAGACAGGTGAAGGAACTAAACAAAACACCTCAAGACCTGAAGATAGAACTGAAAAAATTAAAGAAAACACAAATGGAGGAAATAATGGAGAGGAAGAATCTAGGGAAGAAAACAGGAACTACAGAGGTAAGCATAACCAACAGACTACAAGAGATGGAAGAAAGAATCTCAGGTGTAGAAGATACAATGGAAGAAATCAATGTATCTGTCAAAGAAAATATTAAATCAAAAAATTCCTGACAAAGACCGTCCAAGAAATCCAAGACAATATGAAAAGACAAAACCTAAGAATAATAGGAATAGAGGAAAAAGAAGACTCCCTTCTCCAAGGCCCAGAAAATATTTTCAACAAAATCATTGAAGAAAATTTCCTCAAGTTAAAGGAGAAGCCAATAAGAAATACATGAGGCCTACAGAACACCTAACAAATTTGACCAGAAAAGAAAATCCTCCTGTCACATAATAATCAAAACAGTAAGTATACAGAACAAAGAAAAAATACTAAAAGCTGCAAGGGAAAATGGCCAAGTAACATATAATGGCAAACCCATTAGAATCACACCTGAATTTTCAACAGAGACTAAGAAAGCCAGAAGGGCCTGGACAGATATCATGTAGACCCTAAGAGAGCACAGATGTCAACCCAGGCTACTATACCCTGCAAAACTCTCAGTCTTCATAGATGGAGAAAACAAGATATTCAATGACAAAAACAAATTTCAACAATACCTACACACAAATCCAGCATTGCAGAAGACACTGGAAGGGAACATACAACCCAAGAAAATTAGCTTCTGTCAAGAAAACACAGGAAATAATTTTACTGCAGTAAAACAAAAAGCAACCAAGCACACAAATTTATGAACACAGCCAACATCAAAATCAAAGGATCTAACAGCCACTGGTCGTTAATCTCTCTCAACATCAATGGACTCAACTCTCCAGTAAACAGACACAGATTAACAGAATAGATGTGTAAACAAAACCCAGCAATCTGTTGCATACAAGAAACACACCTAAGGCACAAAAATAGACATTACCTGACGGTAAAAGGTTGGAAGACTTTTCAAGCAAATGGACCCAAGAAACAAGCAGGAGTAGCCATTCTAATATCTGATAAAATAGACTTTCAACCAAAATTAATAAAAAGAAATGGGGAAGGACACTTCATACTCATCAAGGGAAAATTCCACCAAGAAGACATCACAATCCTGAACATCTATGCCCCAAATACAAGAGCACCAACATTTGTGAAAGAAACATTGATAAAATTTAAACCACATATAGATTCCCAAACATTAATAGTGGGAGACTTCAACACCTTACTCTCAACAAAGGACAGGTCAACAAAACAGAAATTAAACAAAGAAACAATATCTCTGACAGAGGTCATGAATCAAATGAACCTCACAGACATTTACAGAACTTTACACCCAAACACAAAAGAATTTACCTTCTTCTCACACCTCATGGAACCTTCTCCAAAATAGACCATATAGTTGGTCACAAAGCAAGCCTCAACAGATACAAGAAGATTGAAATAATCCCTTGTATCTTGTCTGATCACCATGGAATAAAGCTGGACCTCAACAACAACAGAAATAGCAAAAAGCCTACACACACATGGAAACTGTACAACTTGTTACTAAATGACAGGTGGGTCAGGGAAGAAATAAAGAAAGAAATTAAAGTCTTCCTAAAACTCAAAGAAAATGAAGACACAACATACCCTAACTTGTGGGACACAATGAAAGCAGTGCTAAGAGGAAAGTTCATAGCACTATGTGCCTTCAAGAAGAAATTCGAGACAGCTCATTCAAGCAACTTAATGGCCCACTTAAAAACCCTAGAAAAAGAAGAAGCAGACACACCAAAAAGGAGTAGACGGCTGGAAAGAATCAAACTCAGGGTTGAAATCAATCAATTAGAAACAAATAAAACAATTCAAAGAATCAATGAAACCAAGAGCTGGTTCTTTGAGAAAATCAACAAGATCGACAAACCCTTAGCCAAGCTAACTAAAAGGCAGAGAGACACCACCCAAATCAACAAAATCAGAAATGAAAAGGGGGACATAACTACAGACACTGAGGAAATCCAAACAATCATTAGGACTTACTTCAAAAGTCTATATGCCACAAAATTTGAAAGTCTAAAAGAAATGGACAATTTATTTGATCTATTTGACTTACCAAAGCTGAATCAGGACCAGGTAAATCAATTAAATAGTCCTATATCCCCCAAAGAAATAGAAGCAGTCATTAAAAGTCTCCCATCCAAAGAAAGCCCAGGACCAGATGGCTTCAGCACAGAATTTTACCAGACCTTCAAAGAAGAGCTAACTGCAATTCTCTTCAAACTATTCCACAAAATAGAAACAGAAGGAACATTACCAAACTCATTCTATGAAGCCACAGTCACCTTGGCACCTAAACCTCATAAAGACTCAACAAAGAAAGAGAATTTCAGGCCAATCTCCCTTATGAAAATTGATGCAAAAATACTTAACAAAATACTTGCAAACCGAATACAAGAACGAATCAAAGATATTATCCACTATGACCAGGTAGGCTTCATCCCAGGTATGCAGGGGTGGTTCAATATACGGAAATCCATCAATGTGATCCACCATATTAACAAACTGAAAGAAAAAAACCACATGATAATCTCCCTAGATGCTGAAAAAGCATTTGACAAACTCCAACCTCCATTCATGTTTAAAGTATTGGAGAGATCAGGGATACAAGGCACATATCTAAACATAGTAAAGGTGATAAACAGCAAGCCTATAGCCAACATCAAACTGAACGGAGAGAAACTTAAAGCAATCCCACTAAAATCTGGGACAAGACAAGGCTGCCCACTCTGTCCATATCTCTTCAACATAGTGCTGGAAGTCCTTGCTAGAGCAATAAGACAGTTGAAGAAGATCAGGGGGATACAGATGGGAAAGGAAGAAGTCAAATTATCACTATTTGCAGATGATATGATAGTATACATGAGTGACCCCCAAAACTCTACCAGGGAACTCCTACAGCTGATAAACACCTACAGCAAAGTGGCCCGATACAAAATTAACTCAAAAAAAAATCAGTAGCACTCCTGTATATAAAAGACAGAAGGGCTGAGAAAGAAATTAGAGAAACAACACCCTTCACAATAGCCACAAATGACATAAAGGACCTTGGTGTAAACCCTAACCAAGCAAGTCAAAGACTTGTATGAAAAAAATTTCAAGTCTCTGAAGAAAGAATTAGAAGAACATATGAGAAGATGGAAGATCTCCCATGCTCATGGCTTGGCAGGATTAACATAGTAAAAATGGCCATCTTACCAAAAGCAATCTACAGATTTAATGCAATTCCCATCAAATTGCCAACACAATTCTTTACACACCTGGAAAGAAAAATTCTCAACTTCATATGGAATAACAAGCAACTGAGAATTTTTAAAACAATCCTCTACAATAAAAGATCTTCTGGAGGTATCTCCATCCCTGATCTCAAGCTGTACTATAGAGCAACAGTTATAAAAACTGCATGGTAGTGGCATAAAAACAGAATGGTGGATCAATGGAACCGAATAGAAGACCCAGAAATAAACCCACATACTTATGGACACCTGATTTTTGACAAAGATGCCCAAACCATACAATGGAAAAAAGATAGCATCTTCAACAAATGGTGCTGGTCAACTCATGTCTACATGTAGAAAAATGCAAATAGATCCATACTTATCACCCTGCACAATACTGAAGTCCAAGTGGATCAAAGTCCTCAACATAAAACCAGACACATTAAATCGGCTAGATAAAAATTGGGGAATACCCTAGAACTCATTGGTACAGGAGACAACTTCCTGAACAGAACACCAACAGCACAGGCTCTAAGAGCAAAAATCAATAAATGGGACCTCCTGAAACTGAAAAGCTTCTGTAAAGCAAAGGACACCGTCATCAAAACAAAGTGACTGCCTACAGATTGGGAAAGAATCTTCACCTACCCTTTATCTGACAGAGGACTCATTTTCTTTTAATTTTATTTTTCTTTTTAGTTACATTTTGTTAACTCTGTGTCCCAGCTGCATCCTGCTCCCTCATTCCCTCCCCAATCCCACACTCCCTCCCTCTTCCCTGGTCTCCTCCCTGCCCCTTTCCAAGTCCACTGAAAGGAGAGGACTTCCTCCCCTTTCATTTGACCCTGTTTTATCAGGTATCTTCAGGGCTGGCTGCAAAGTCCTCCTCTGTGGCCTAACAGGACTGCTCCTCCCCTGGGGGGGGTGTCAAAGAGCCTGCCATTGAGTTCCCGTCAGAAATAGTTCCTGTTCCCCTTATTTTGGAAAACTACTTGGTTACTGAGCTACCACGGGCCACATCTAAGCAGAAGTTCTAGGTTATATCCATAGATGGTCCTTGGTTGAGTGTCAGTCTCAGAAAAGACCCTGTGCCTGGATATATTTGGTCCTTGTAGAGCTCCTATCCTTTCCATATCATACTAACTTCCCTTCTTTCATATGATTCCCTGCACTCTGCCGAGGGTTTGGTTATGAGTCTTAGTGTCTGCTTTGAAACACTGCTAGGTAGAGTCTTTTTAGATGCCTTTTGTGGTAGACTCCTGTCATACGTTCAATGCACATCCCATTTCTCTTTCTAAATGAGGATTGATCATCTTCGCCTGTGTCTACTTTCTTGATTATCTTCTTTAGGTGTGTAGATTTCATTATGTTTATCATATGGAAAAAAGACAGAAGACTCATATCCAGTATATATAAAGAACTAATCAAGCTGAAAAGCAGCAAACCAAGTAATCCACTTAAAAAATGGGGAACATAGCTAAACAGAGAATTCTCTGTAGAGGAATATCCAATGGCAGAGAAGCACTTAAAGAAATGCTCAACCTCATTAGCCATTAGAGAAATGCAAATCAAACCGACCCTGAGATTTCACCTTACACCCATCAAAATGGCCAAGATCAAAAACTCAAGTGACAACACATGCTGGAGAGGTTGTGGAGAAAGGGGAACCCTTCTCCACTGCTGGTGGGAATGTAAACTGGTACAACCACTCTGGAAATCAATCTGGCACTTTCTCAGACAACTAGGAATAGCGCTTCCTCAAGATCCAGCCATACCACTCCTAGGCGTATACCCAAAACAGGCTCAAGTACACAAAAAGGACATTTGCTCAACCATGTTTGTAGCAGCTTTATTTGTAATTGCCAGAAACTGGAAACAGGCCAGATGCTCCTCAACTGAAGAATGGATGCAGAAACTGTGGTACATCTATACAATGGAGTATTACTCAGCAATGAAAAATAAGGAAATCATGAAATTTGTAGGTAAATAGTGGTACCTGGAAAGGATCATCCTGAGTGAGCTGTCCCAGAAGCAAAAAGACACACACGGTATATACTCACTCATATAAACATACAACATAGAATAAACCCACTAAAATCTGTATATCTAAACAAACTAAGCAAAAGAGAGGACCCTAACTAAAAATGCTCAATCCCTATCCTGAAAGGCAAAGAGGATGGACATCAGAAGAAAAAGAAAAGAGGAAACAACCTAGGAACCTGCCACAGAGGGCCCCTGAAAGCCTCTGCCCTGCAGACTGTCAAAGCAGATGCTGAGCCTGATGGCCAACTGACAGGCAGAGTGAATGGAATTTTATGTAAGAAGTGGGAAATAGTAAGAGCTGGAGAGGACAGGAACTCCAAAAGGAGAGCAACAGAACAAGAAAATTTGAACACAGGGAACTTCCCAGAGACTCATACTGCAACCAAGGACTATACGTGGAGTAAACCTAGAACCCTGACAATGCAGCCACTTCTGATGAGAACTGATAGACTAAGATCAGAAAGAAGGAGAGGAGGACCTCCCCTATCAGTGGACTTGGGGAGGGGCATGCATGCAGAAAGGGGGGGAGGGTGCTACCAGGAGGGGAGGAGGGAAGGTCTTATGGGGGGATACAAAATGAATAAAGTATAATTAATAAAAGTTTAAAAAAAACTAAATAAATAAAACGTACAATTTTCTTCATAAATTCCACTTATCAAAGTTGAATCAAGATTAGGTAAACAAATTAAATAGTTCTGTATAACTGAAGAAAAGAGAAACAGTCATCAAAATCTCCCAACTAAAGAAGAAAAGCCCAGAGCCATGTGGTTTCAAAATAGAATTCTACCAGACCTTCAAATAAGAGTTAAAACCAATACTCTTCAAACTATTCCACAAAATACACACATTCACCATGACCAAGTAGGCTTCATACCATGCATTCAGGGGTGGTTCAATATACAGAAATCTATCAATGTAATCCACCATGTAAACAGAAAGAAAGAAGAAAGAAAGAAAGAACATGACCTTCTCCTTAGATACCAGAAAAGCGTTTGACAAAATCCAACACCCATTTGTATTAAAAGTCTTGGAGAGATCAGGGATACAAGGCACATACCTAAACATACTAAAGGCAATATACAGCAAGCTTATAGCCAACATCAAACTAAATGGAGAGAAACTTAAATCAATTCCACTGAAATCAAGGAAAAATCAATGCTGCAACATAGTACTTCAATCCTTGCTAGACTTCAGTCCTTGCTAGAGCAGTAAGACAATTAAATGAGGTCAAAGGGATACAAATCAGAAAGGAAGAAGTCAAAGTATCACTATGCACATTTGATGTGATAGCATATTTGAGTTACCCAAAAATTCTACCAGGAAACTCCTACAGCTGATAAACACCTTCAGTGAATTTGCTACATACAAAATTAACTCAAAAAAAAAAAAAAAAAAAGAAAATAAAAGAAAAGTAGCCTTCCTGTATCCAAAAGATAAATGGGCTGAGAAAAAAATTAGGGAAGCAACATCCTTCACAATAGCCACAAATAACATAAAGTATCTTAGTGTAACTCTAACCAAGCAAGTAATAAACATGTATAAAAAAAAAGCTTCAAATCTCTGAAGAAAAAAATTAAGGAAGATATAAGAGGATGGAAAGATCTCCCGTGCTCATGGGTGTGTAGGAGTAATATAATGAAAATGGCCATCCTACCAAAAGCAATCTACAAATTCAATGCAATTATCATCAAAATGACAACACAATTCTTTACAGAATTGTTGAAAGAACAATTCTCAACTTCATATAGAATAATTAAAAAAAAAAAAAACAAGACTAGCTAAAACAATCCAGTACAATAAAAGATCTTCTGGAGATATCTCCATCACTGATCTCAAACTGTACTAAAGAGCAACAGTAATAAAAACTGCATGGCAATGGCATAGAAACAGACTGGTAGATCAATGGAATAGAACCAAACACCCAGTAAGTCCACACACCTATGAACACCTGAATTTTGACAAAGAAGCTAAAACCATACAATACAAAAAAAAAAAAAAAAAAAAAAAAAAAAAAAAAAAAAAAAAAAAA
>NW_026596166.1:21830247-21875046 GCF_907164565.1 Psammomys obesus
CAAAAAAAAAAAAAAAAAAAAAAAAAAAAAAAAAAAAAAAAAAAAAAAAGACAGCATCTTCAATAAATGGTATTGATCTACCTGGATGTCTACATGTAGAAAAATGAAAATATATCCATATTTATCACCCTGCACTAAGCTAAAATTCCAAGTGAATCAAAGACCTCACCATAAAACTGGATACACTAAATTTGTTAGAAGAAAAAGTGGGAAGAGCGTTAAACTTATTGGCACAGCTGACAACTTCTTAAACAGAACAATATGAAGAGCTCAGACTCTAATATTAACAATTAATAAATAGGGCCTCATGAAACTGAAAATCTCCTGTAAAGTAAAGGACACAGTCATCAGAACAAAATGATGGTCTGCGGACTGGAAAAAGATCTTCACCAACCTTACATCTGACAGAAGGCTAATATCTAAAATATATAAAGAAATCAAGAAATTTAACACCAACAAACCAAGTAATCCTATTTAAAAATGGGTACAGAGCTAAACAGAGGATTCTCAACAGAAGAATATTTGAATGGCAGAGAAACACTTAAAGAAATGCTCAATGTCCTTAGTCATCAGGGAAATACAAATCAAAACGACACTAAGATTCCATCTTAAACACATCAGAATGGCTACGATCATAAACTCAAGGGATAATACATGCTGGAGAGGATGTGGGAAAAAAATAAAATTAGAAACAAAGAGAACAATTCAAAAAATCAACCATTTCTGTAGGAATGCAAACTTATGCCGTAACCTCTTTGGAATTCAATCTGGCTCTTTCTCAGAAAACTGAAAACAGCATTACCTCAAGACCCAGAGATACCACTCCTGGACATATACTGAAAAGATGCTCCACCAAACAGAAAGGGTTTTTGCTCAACTATGTTCATAGCAGCTTTGTTCACAATAGCCAGAATCTGGAAACAACCTAGATGTCCTTCACCTGAAGAATGGATACAGAAATCGTGGTACATTTACACAATGGAATACTACTGAATATTACTCAGCTATTAAAAACAAGTAAATCATGAAAATTTCGGGTAAATGGGTGGAACTACAAAAGATCATCCTGAGTAAGGTAACCCAGAACTAGAAAGACATGCATGATATATGCTCACTTAGTAGTTGATATTAGCCATGTAATACAGGATAACCATACTAAAATCCACAGACCTAAAGGAGCTAAATAACAAGGAGGACCCTAGGGAGAATGCTTAATTCTCATTCAGAGGGAAGAATAGAATGGACACTAGAAGCAATTGAAGACAAGGAACAGGATGGGAGCCTACCATTGATGTCCTGTGAAAGACTCCACCCAGCAAGGAATCCAAGCAGATGCCGAGACTCACAGCCAAACTTTGGGCAGAGTACAGGGAGTCATATGGAAGAGTATGTGGATAGAAGGACATGGAGGGGACAAGAGCTCCCCAAGGAAAACAACAAAGCCAACAAATCTGGGTCCAGGGAGGCCTATAGAGACTGCTTCACCAACCAAGGACCATGCATAGAGAGGACCTAGACCCCCTGATCATATGTAGTTGATGGCAGCTCAGTCTCCATGTGGCTTCCCTAGTAAGGGGAGCAAGGGCTGTCTCTGACATGGACTCTGTTTCCAGCTCTTTGATCATCTCCTCCTGTTGGGGCAGCCTTTTCAGGCCACAGAGGAAGAGGATGAAGGCAGTCCTGATGAGACTTGATAGGCTATGGTCAGATGGTAAGGAAGGAGGGCTTCCTCTTTCTGTGGATTAGGGGAGGGAGATGGGGGAAGAAGGAGAGAGGGTGGGACTGGGAGTAGACAAGGGGGGCAGCTTATAGTCTGGATATAAAGTGAATAAATTATAGAAAAATAAAATACAATTTTGTTTGCTTACTATTATAAATATGATTTTATTTATATAGTATAAAATGTTGTTTTACTTGTGTAATATTATAGTGTATTGTTTTGTTTATTGTGTGTGTGGATGGGGGTGTTTTGATATATGTGGGTGCCATATGCGAGAGCACACATATGGAGGTCAAAGAACAGCTTTCATGAGTCAGTTTTCTCCTACCAGCTGAGTTCCAGGGATGGAATGCAAGTCGTTGGGCTTGTTATCAAGTTCTTTTATTTGCTGACAATTCATCTTTCCTTTTCCTTTTTAAAAAAAAATGGTCTTA
This sequence comes from Psammomys obesus, assembly GCF_907164565.1. Lineage (NCBI taxonomy): Eukaryota > Metazoa > Chordata > Mammalia > Rodentia > Muridae > Psammomys > Psammomys obesus. Next base: position 21,832,402 of record NW_026596166.1, read on the forward strand.
TTATACATCATTCAGAAGAAAGAATAGAATGGACACTAGAAGCAATTGAAGAGAGGGAACAGGATGGAGCCTACCATAGATGTCCTGTGAAAGACTCCACCCAGCAAGGAATCCAAGCAGATGTCGAGACTCACAGCCAAATTTGGGCAGAGTACAGGGAGTCATATGGAAGAGTATGGGGATAGAAGGACATGGAGGGGCAAGAATGTATCTTTCCTAAGATGTATGATAAGTAAATGTATTCATTTTTTCTCTGTATTAAAAAACTTTATGAGAATTTCCCTTTGTCCTTGTTTCAATAAGTTGTGTTTCACTAATAGTGAGGTCACCACATCGCACAGGACTACTAGTTTTTCTCTTCTTTTTCTTTTTTCTTTTCATGAACATAGCAATAGTTTTAATTTAATTGATATCCATCCTGTTTTATTTTTTATTTTACTGTTATTGTTGGAGTGGACACAGGCGTATGTGCATGTGCAAGTCAGGGGAGGAAAATGTCTTCATCATATTGCACTGTGCGTTTGTCTCTGGGGGTGTTTGCTTGATTAATGATTGATTTTGGATGACATGACCCATTGTGGGTGGCAGCACTCCTGGACAAGTTGGTTCTAGGTTATATAAAAAGAGGAAACTGAGCACGTCAGTTAGCAGCTGTCTTCCTAAAGTTTCTGCCCTGGCTTCTCTCAGTGATGAATTATGACGTGTATATGGAAGCCAAGTGACTCTTTCAAGCTGCTTTTGGTTATGAAGAGTTTAAGTTAGCCAGAATATAACTCCATTTTGAAATAAACATTTTGACTGGGAACTGAATTCAAGTACAAGGAAATATCACAGAATGTACACCTGGCAGAAAACAAAGTTAACTCTCCTAGCAATAGCCTCTAGGAAATATAACAGAATAAATGCTTCATAGAAAATAGAGATGGGGGGGGGGGCAAGATGGCGGCACCGGGAGAACACTGTGTCTGAGAAGCGGGACAACACACTCCGTGCAGCGACCAGGAGGCTGAACTCTGGGCCCTAAAACAGCAGCGATTGATCATGTTTCCCAGGTGAGGGGAGGCTCCCACAGCGTGGGAAGCAGTCGGGTCCACTCTCAGCTGCCAAGCCAGAACCCGGAAGAGAACCTGGCTAATGCGGGCTTTGGGTCTGCGGGTTTTGGGTCTCTGGGCTGGTGCCACAAGCCTGCTTGTCCCAATCAGTTTCCCAGGCTGATTGGCGGGCACAACGGTGCCTGAGGTTGGGAGTCCCAGTCGCAAAAAAACTCCACGGGGAAGGAAAGTTGCCAGACTGGTCACGGGTCACCCAGTCTTTCCCTGGAAGGTCTCTCCTACCATGGCGGGTACCTACCACCATCACAACTGAGCTCCGCCGCAGGCGGATAGCAGCTGCGCGCCCAGCTCAAAATCCCTACTCCCTCTTCGGAGGAGGCAGGAGGTGCCCAACAGAATCTGCCAAGACCACATTGTCTGTACCCCAACCCGAGAGATCGAGGCTGAGAAAACCCGATCCTTTCGGGCACTCCCCCAAAGGCCGCCATCACCCTGCCGCAGCAGAGCAGAAGGATAAAGAGGCGCACAGCGGCTTCACAGTGCCGGAACTCCAGTACTGCCGGCCGCTCCTAGCAAACAAACTACAGCTCGGAATCTGGGACTGTGGTCATTCTACACGTCCTGAGATTCTCCTGGGTCCAGCGCAATAAGGTCTAGCAGCAAGTTCTATCACCGGCGCCCCCCCCCCCCCCGACCGCTGGCACAGAAATGTCGGCTCAGGGCTCAGGATCCGACTGAGAAGCCCCAACCCCTGCTGGCACTCCCCTGAGAGCACCTCCATAAGCTTGCCCTAGCAGAGGAGAAGGTCAGAGGGGAAGGACAGAGGGGCAGCCTGCCAAGGACACAGCACCCTCTCTCCAGCTCACTCAGCGGCCCCTAGCAGAGAAACCCAAGCTCTGGAACTGAGGACACTCAACCCTACCTGGTACTCTGTTGGGATCAGCAAACATAGATTCTACCACTAGGCTGCTTCTGGCACAGAGATTTGGGCCCAGGATCTGGAATTGAGTACACTCATCCTAACTCTTTCCCCTGCACTCAGGGACCAGTCAACATAAACCCTCCTGGCAGAGGGAAAGGACAAAGAGGCAGCACACCGGAAAGGTGGACACCAAGTCCTGTGGCCACAGTGTCACAGAGCTGACTGTTAGCCTACCCGTGCACTTCCGCAGCAGGACCAAAACAGAGAGTAGTGAGCAAGGGGAACTCCTGTACATTCCAACTGGTCCTACAAGAGAGTGAGTGAGCCTTCTAGGGAGAGATTGCCCCAGACCCAGGGCCTCTCCACAGAAGCAACCAGAACAGATCCCTGCCACCCACACCCCTAGTGTGGGCATCATAGGGATTCTTGGGATAGCGACCCCAACAGTGAAGCCTCTGCCTTGCGGGTCCACCAGGGTACTCCAGGCAAACAATCCCTGGATCTCAGTCAGAACTGGGTAATAGTGGCTTGCAGGCCACTGCAATAGTCAGAGAATCTGCGCATGCACACTGCGCCCACTAAAAGCGCACGTGAATAGCGCCAGCATCACATTCCTTACTTAGGCAAAACTGAAAACACAGTGCACACTCCCAAAGCAGTGAACCTCTCTCATCTTCCTGAAAAAACAGTCCAGAAAACAGAAAGAGAGGATCATAGCCCAAACTACAATCTCGAGGAACAACCAGTGAGGATTATAAATACCAGATGGCTAGAGGCAGATGTAAGAACACTCCCAACAAAAATCAGGACATAATGACCTCACCAGCAACCCCACAAAACAATGGACACTTCAATTCACTAGATATACAAGAAAACGACCTCAAAACTATGTTTCTCCAGCTATTAGAGGCCCATAAAGATGAAATGAACAAAGCCCTCAGAGAAATAACCAAAGAAATCGAGACTAACCAAGAGGAAACAAATCGTGCTCTCAGAGAAATGACCACGAAAATTGAGGCAAACAGAGAAGAAATGCACAAAGCTCTCAAAGAAATGTCCACACAAATGAAGGCAAATAAAGAAGAAATGCACAAAGCTCTCATAGAAATACAGGCAATTATATCCAAAGAAGTAGAGGCACAATTAGTGATACATAGAGAGGAAACAGACAAAAAAATAGAAGCTATCATTGAAAAGCAGGAGTCCACATTCAAACAGGTGAAGGAAATTGTGCAAGACATGAAAACAGAATTAGAATCAACAAAGAAAACACAAATAGAGAAAAACCAGGAGCTGAAGAACATAGAGAAAAGATCAGGCACTACAAAGATAAGCATCACCAACAGAATACAAGAGATGGAAGAAAGAATCTCAGGAGCCGAAGATACACTTGTGGAAATTGACAGGTCTCTCAAAGAAAAAATAAAATCAGAAAAGTTCCAAACACAAAACATCCAAGAAATCAAGGACACCATGAAAAGACAAAACCTAAGAATAATAGGAGTAGAAGAAAAAGAAGACATCAGGCTCAAAGGTCCGGAAAATATTTTCAAGAAAATTATAGAAGAAAACTTTCCCAACTTAAAGAAGGAGATGGCCATAAACATACAAGAGGCCTACAGAACACCAAGTAGACTAGACCAGAAAAGAAATTCTTCACGTCACATCATAGTCAAAACACTGAACCTACAGAACAAAGAAAAAATTCTAAAAGCAGCAAGGGAAAAAGGCCAAGTAACATATGAAGGTAGACCTATCAGAATAACACCAGATTTCTCAACAGAAACTATGAAAGCCAGAAGGGCCTGGACAGAAATCATACAGTCCTTAAGGGACCACAGATTCCAACCCAGACTACTATACCCAGCAAAACTTTCAATCAACATACACGGAGAATTCAAGATATTCCAAGACAAAACCAAATTTAAACAATATCTACATAGTAACCCAGCTCTACAGAAGTTACTAGAAGGGAAACTCCAAACCAAAGAAAACAACTACATCGAAGGAAACAGAGGAAATAGATAACTACACAACAAAAAAAAAACAAAAGAAGACAAGCAATGAAACTCAGTGACACCACAAACACCACATCTAAAGTAAGTAACAATTGTTGGTCACTAGTTTCTATCAACATCAACGGACTCAACTACCCAATTAAAAGACACAGACTAACAGAATGGTTGCAGAAACAGGATCCATCATTCTGTTGCATCCAAGAAACACACCTATGCAACACAGATAAACACTACCTCAAAGTAAAGGGCTGGAAAAATGTCTTTCAAGCAAATGGTTCCAGAAAACAAGCGGGAGTAGCCATCCTAATATCTTATAAAAGAGATTTTCAACCCAAGTTAATCAAAAAAGATAAGGACGGCCACTATATTCTCATCAAAGGAAAAATCCACCAAGAGGACATCACAATTTTGAATATCTATGCCCCAAATACAAGAGCACCTACATTTGTAAATGAAACAATATTAAAGCTTAAATCACACATTGATCCTAAAACCCTAATAGTGGGAGACTTCAACACTCCACTCTCACCAAGAGATAGATCAACTAGACAGAAAACAAATAGGGAAATAAAAACACTTACAGAGACCTTAAATCAAATGGACCTAATAGACGTCTACAGATCTTTTCATCCAAACTCAAAAGAGTATAGCTTCTTTTCAGCACTGCATGGAACCTTCTCCAAAATAGACCATATAGTTGGTCATAAAGCAAGCCTCAACAGATACAAAAAGATTGAAATAATCCCTTGTATTCTATCTGACCACCATGGACTTAAGCTGGACCTCAACAACAACAGAAATAACAAACAGCCTACACGCACATGGAAACTGAACAACTTGTTACTCAACAACAGCTGGGTTAAGGAAGAAATAAAGAAAGAATTTAAAGACTTCCTAGAATTCAATGAAAATGAAGGCACAACATACCCAAATTTATGGGACACATTGAAAGCAGTGCTCAGGGGAAAATTTATGGCACTAAGTGCGTGCAAGAAGAAATTTGTAACAGCACATACAAACAACTTAATGGCCCAACTGAAAACCTTAGAAAAAAAAAGAAGCAGATACACCCAAGAGGAGTAGAAGTCTGGAAATAATCAAACTCAGGGCTGAAATCAATCAATTAGAAACAAATAAAACTATTCAAAGATTCAATGAAACAAAAAGCTGGTTCTTTGAGAAAATCAACAAGATAGAAAAACCCTTAGACAAACTAAATAAAAACCAGAGAGAATTTATCCAAATCAACAAAATCAGAGATGAAAAGTGTGACATAACTACAGACACAGAGGAAATTCAAACAATCATTAGGTCATACTACAAAAGCCTATATGCCACAAAATTTAGAAAACCTAAATTAAATAGACAATTTTATTGATAGATTCCATCTTTCAACATTAAGTCAAGATCAGATAGAAAGACTGAACAGCCCTATATCCCCCAAGGAAATTGAAGCAGTCATTCACAGTCTCCCCTCCAAAAAAAGCCCTGGGCCAGATGGTTTCAGCGCGGAATTCTACCAGACCTTCAAAGAGGTGCTCACACCAATTCTCCTCAAACTATTCCACAAAATTGAAACAGAAGGAACATTACCAAACTCATTCTATGAAGCAACAGTCACCCTGATACCTAAACCACACAAAGACCCAACAAAAAAAGAGAACTTCAGACCTATCTCTCTTATGAACATTGACACAAAAATACTCAATAAAATACTTGCAAATCAAATCCAAGAACACATCAAAGATATCATCCACCACGACCAAGTAGGCTTCATCCCAGGCATGCAAGGGTGGTTCAACATATGGAAATCCATCAATGTAATCCACCACATAAACAAACTGAAGGAGAAAAACCACATGATCATCTCCTTAGATGCTGAAAAAGCATTTGACAAAGTCCAACACCCATTCATGTTTAAAGTCTTGGAGAGAACAGGTATACAAGGCACATATCTAAACATAGTAAAGGCAAAATACAGCCAGCCTATAGCCAACATCAAACTCAATGGAGAGAAACTTAAATCAATCCCACTGAAATCAGGGAGGGACAAGACAAGGCTGCCCACTCTCTCCCTACCTCTTCAACATAGTACTTGAAGTCCTAGCCAAAGCAATAAGACAACTAAAGGAGATCAAGGGGATACAAATCGGAAAGGAAGAGGTCAAAGTGTCACTATTCGCAGATGATATGATAGTATATATGAGCAACCCCAAAAATTCAACCAGAGAACTCCTCCAGCTGATAAACACCTTCAGCAAAGTGGCAGGATACAAAATCAACTCAAAAAATCAGAAGCCCTCCTGTATACCAAAGACAAAAGGGCCGAGAAAGAAATTAGGGAAACAACACCCTTCACAATAGCCACTAATAACATAAAGTACCTTGGGGTGACACTAACCAAGCAAGTGAAAGACCTATTTGAGAAAAAGTTCAAGTCTCTGGAGAAAGAAATTGAGGAAGATCTCAGAAGATGGAAAGATCTCCCATGCTCATGGATTGGTAGGATTAACATTGTGAAAATGGCCATCCTGCCAAAAGCAATCTACAGATTCAATGCAATTCCCATCAAAATACCAACTCAATTCTTTACAGACCTTGAAAAAAAGATTCTCAGCTTCATATGGAGAAACAAAAAACCCAGAATCTCCAAAACAATCCTGTACAACAACAGATCATCTGGAGGTATCTCCATCCCCGATCTCAAGTTGTACTACAAAGCAATAGTAATAAAAACTGCATGGTATTGGCATAAAAACAGAAAGGAGGATCAATGGAACCGCATAGAAGACCCAGAAATAAACCCACACACCTATGAATACTCGATTTTTGACAAAGAAGCCAAAACCATTCAATGGAAAAAAGACAGCATCTTCAACAAATGGTGCTGGTCCAACTGGATGTCCACATGCAGAAAAATGAAAATAGATCTATATTTATCACCCTGCACAAAACTAAAGTCCAAGTGAATCAAAGACCTCAACATAAAACCAGATACTCTAAATCTGTTAGAAGAAAAAGTGGGGAACAGCCTAGAACTCATTGGCACAGGAGACAACTTCCTGAACAGAACACCAACAGCACAGGCTCTAAGAGCAACAATCAAGAAATGGGACCTCATGAAACTGAAAAGCTTCTGTAAAGCAAAAGACACTGTCATCAAAACAAAATGCCTGCCTACAGATTGGGAAAGAATCTTCACTAACCCTTTATCGGAGAGAGGACTAATATCGAGTATATACAAAGAACTAAAGAAGCTGAAAAGCAGCAAACCAAGTAATCCAATTAAAAAATGGGGAACAGAGCTAAACAGAGAATTCTTGACAGAGGAATATCGAATGGCAGAGAAACACTTAAAGAAATGCTCATCCTCATTAGCCTTCAGGGAAATGCAAATCAAAAGGACCCTGAGATATCACCTTACACCCATCAGAATGGCCAAGATGAAAAACTCAAGGGACAACACATGCTGGAGAGGTTGTGGAGAAAGGGGAACCCTCCTCCACTGCTGGTGGGAATGTAAACTGATACAACCACTCTGGAAATCTATCTGGAGCTTTCTAAGACAATTAGGAATAGTGCTTCCTCAAGACCCAGCTATACATACCACTGCTAGGTATATACCCAAAGTTTGCTCAAGTACACAAAGGGGATATTTGCTCAACCATGTTTATAGCAGCATTATTTGTAATAGCCAGAACCTGAAAACAACCCAGATGTCCATCAACGGAGGAATGGGTACAGAAATTGTGGTATTTTTACACAATGGAATACTACTCAGCAATCAAAAAGGAGGAAATCATGAAATTTGCAGGCAAATGGTGGGATCTAGAAAAGATCATCCTGAGTGAAATATCCCAGAAGGAGAAAGACAAACATGGTATATACTCACTTATATAGACCTATAAGATATGATAAACATAATGAAAACTATACACCCTAAAAAAGATAATCAAGAGAGCGGACATGGGTAAGATTATCAATCCTCGTTTAGAAAGACAGATGGGATGCGCATTGAACATATGACAGGAGTCTACTGAGCGCATTTGAAAGACTCTAACTAGCAGTGTTTTCAGAGCAAAGACTCATGACCAAACCTTTGGCAGAGTACAGGGAATCATAAGAAAGAAGGGGACTTTGTCTGATGAGGAAAGGATAGGAGTTCCACAAGGACCAAATATATCTGGGCACAGGATCTTTTCTGAGACTGACATTCAACCAAGGACCATGTATGAATGTAACCTAGAACCTCTGCTCAGATGTAGCCTGTGGTAGCTCAGTAACCAATTGGCTTCCCATAGTGAGGGGAACAAGGACTATTTCTAACAGGAACTCAATGATTGGCTCTTTGACCTCCCCACCCCCCAAGGGAGGAGCAGTCCTGTTAGGCCACAGAGGAGAGCTTTGCAGCCAGTCTTGAAGATACCTGATAAAACAGGATCAGATGAACGGGGAGGAGGTCCCCCCTACAGTGGACTTGGCAAGGGGCACGGTGGAGATGAGGGAGGGAGGGAGGGACTGGGAGGGAATAAGGGATCGGGACATGGCTGGGATACAGAGTTAATAAAATGTAACTGATAAGAAAAAAATAAAATTCAAAAAAAAAAAAAGAAGATAAACAAGAAAAAAAAAAAAGAAAGAAAGAAAATAGAGACAAACTCCCTGGCAATAATCAATGGGAAATGGTTGAGAATCAGGTGGGAAAATTCTCCCCAATGTTCCAGATGTGGCTTAGAAAAATAGCCATTGTGATTTTATGCCTAAGCCATTCTGATTGTGTGACTCAGAAAAGGTCACCCCACCCTGCTAAACTTCACCCAATTCTGTAATGCCAAGACTTGTGCCCCCCTGCTTGCTGCCATAGAAACCCCCTGCTCACAGACGTTCCCTTTAAAAACCCTGTTCACTCAGAGCTCAGGGTCCCACTTCTCTACTGCTGTGTCAGAGAGACTTGGGTCCCGAGTTCGATTGCTCTCGTAATAAAGCTCTCTTGCAATTGCATCGAGTCATCTCCTGGTGGTCTCTGAGGGTCCCATGAACCTGGCATAACATTTACAGTGTTCATCACAGGAATAAAAAGCAAACAATAATTTTCAAGAGTTGGTACCCTCTCTCTACCCACAGTTCTTGGGATCAGGCTCAGATGATCATGCTGGAGTGTTTTGACCCACTGAACCACCCTGCCAGTCCACTGTCCTCATTTTGTTTGCATGATTATCAATAAAGCAACATCTCTCACACTACTCTTCACAGACATTTCCATGAATAATAAACATAAACAAAATAACAAGAAAGTTGAACATGTTCTTTTCAGCCCCTCACAGGACCTGTATTATACCCACATGATTACAATTATGAGGAACAGGTCCTTTTCTTAGATTATTTTCCTTAGGAATTTTTTTTTCCTGGAGAACTTTCCATTATGGTTTTATAAAACATAGTAAAGAAAATACTGCACTGTGGGGACTGGAGGGAGATGTCAACAGGTAAAGTGCTTGCCATATGAGGAACTGAGTTGAAATCCTGAGCAGTCATGTACAAAAAGCCAGGTACAACATGTCTGTAATCCTAGTGTGGGGCTGAGGGTGGATGGAGGGCAACAGAAGGCAGAGGATCATGAATCTCATTGGCTGCCAAGCCTAGCTAAATAAGTGAGCCCCAAGTTCAGGGAAAGGTCCTGCCTCTAAATGTTAAGTGGAAAACAGTGAAGAAGATACACAGCATCAGCCTCTGACCTCCATGTGAATACACATGTGAATACCCACAAATATGTAAACTCACACACATGAGAATGCAGTACCAAAGTTATCTTTCTTGAATAAAAATAAAATCAAGTTTTCTACAGATCAGAACTCTTCAGTCATGAAGGCAGCTTCTCAGTGACAATAGCAGAGGGCAAACCCAAACTGCATTCCATTTTTGCAAAGCTGGTGAACCAGCAATGTCTTTAAATTTAATGCTTAAAAAATCAAAACACTGCTATTTATGTTGTGGAAATTATATAAAATTCAAATTTCAGTACTTAAGTTCAGTTTGACAGGAATACAGTCAGATTCACTTATATAGCCCATAGTTTCTTCCATGCTACAATGACAGTTTAGTCATTATGACAGAGACTAAACTAGTGTGTGTTTGTAAAGCAAACATCATTTTACTCTTGCTAAAATGCTCAATTCCTATCCAGAAAGGCAAAGAGGCTGGACATCAGAAGAAGGAGAAAAGAGGGAACAAGTCAGGAGCCTGACACAGAGGACCTCTGAAAAGCTCTGCCCTACAGACTATCAATGTAGATGCTGAGACTTATGGGCAACCTTGGGGCAGAGTGCAGGGAATCTTAGGAAAGAAGTGGGAAACAGTAAGATCTGGAGAGGACAGGAACTCCACAAGGAGAGCAACAGAATCAAAAAATCTGAGCACAGGGGTCACTCCTGAGACTGATATTCCAACCAAGGACTATGCATGGAGATAACCTAAGACCCCTGCACAGATGTAGTCCATGGCAGTTCAGTATCCAAGTGGGCTCCATTGTAATAGGAATAGGGACTGTCTCTGACATGAACTGATTGCCTGCTCTTTAATTACCTCCCCCTGAGGGGGAAGCAGCATTACCAGGCCACAGAAGAAGACAATGCAGCTACTCCTGATGAGACCTAATTGACTAGAATCAGAAGGAAGGAAAAGAAGTCCTCCCCTATCAATGGACTTGGGGAGGGGCATGCATGCAGAGGGTGGAGGAAGGGAGGGATTGGAACGAGAGGAGGGAGAGAACCACAGGGGGAATACAAAGTGAATAAAGTATAATTAATAAAGAATTATAATAATAATAAAAAATAAGTACTAAATATGAAGAGTTGACAATGCTTGAAATGTGGAAAGACATGTTTCTTCCCCATAGAACAAACTCTAACTCCTTTGCCAGACCTAAAATCTAACCCTTGCTGTCCTACCAAGATGAGATAACAACTTAATGGAAAAAAAAATTGATTTGGATCGTAGTTTCAGGTATCCCAGTTCATACTAGACTGGCTCCAGTGCTTTAGAGTCTATGAAAAGCAGAAGCATGTGTAAGGGATGGCATGGTAGAGTAGAGATGCTCCTCTTTACTGGTGCCCAGTAAGAAGAAAGTAAGACAGGAAGAGAACAGGGACAAGATATTTCTTTCCAGGCATACCTTGTTTCCTCCAGCAAGGCTCCATCTCCTGAAACTATGATCATGCTATGAATCCAACAGGGGGTTAATCCATTGAGCAGACCAGAGCTCTCTGGATCCAGTCACTTCTCACTAACTAGGGATCTAGTGTTTGATAAAGAAGCCTGTTGGAACATACTTGATATTTATCTTAGATAGGGTTACTATTGCTTTAATGAAACACCATAAGCAAAACGAGTTGGAGAGGAAAGTGTTTGTTTGGCCTAAACTTCTACATCATTGTTCATCATGAATGGAGGTCAGGACAAGAACTCAAACAGGGCAGGAACCCAGAATCAGTGGCTGTTGCACAGGCCATGGCAGGGTTTGGGGGAAGCACTCGCTGGCTTACTCCAGGTGGCCTGTTCAGTCTGCTTTCTTATAGAATCTAGGACAATCAGCCCAGAGATAGCATCACCCACAATGGCCTGGTCCCCTCCACACAGGCTTACCTGCAGCCCAATCTTATTGAGTCATTTTCTCAATTGAGGCTGTAGCTTGTGTAAAGTTGACATAAAACTAACCAGCATAATAACATCTGCACACCATGACCTATGCTTTGAAACCCTAAAGAACTGCTGTGTGCTCCCATGTGCAAACTATATTAATCAGTTTTTAACAAACTAGCAGTTAATAAAAACAACAAAAAATGTAATTGCATTTCAAAAAGAGATTTTTCATGCCTTAGCAATCTTAAAAGCTCCGTATTTGGGCTTTTCACAAAGAAACTAATTCATCAGATGTTTGAGGGTTCTTAGATATACATTTTTGTCTTTAGAGATAAATTTATTGACTGCATTTAACCGGAAAACATTCCTTCTACAAAGGATATGTAAAATTTTATGCTGAAAATTATACTTTATTTTCTCTACAGAATTTTAGTGCTAAGATAATTCCTTAAATTATTGGTGTAAGTGGTCACACTTTTCTAACAGATAACACAAAATATTACTTATGTGTAAGGTCATTTTGATTCAGCAGAGATGTAAACTTCAGGCGAGAAGCAGTAATGCCCAAACTGTACATAAATGGAAGAAAACTACCAAGCATTTCCACATGAGTGCATGGCTTGCCTTCTTGTTAGACACTGTTCCACAGAAGAATCTCAAGACTCAAAATCCCTCAGCTCAGTAGTAGCCTCTTTGTGGTTCATTTTTCAGAGCTGGAAAATGAGCATTAATGCTTACATGCATGTCAGAGCAAAACATGTTAATAACAAAACATTCACAATGTAGAAATATCAGACATTTATGCATCAGGAATCTTCATCAATATGTTTTTTTTTCTGACAGCTCAAATCCAGAATTTTCCAGCTAAAAATCAGATACATAGAAACCCTAAGTTTATTTATAAACCCAAATGTCAGCTTACTAATAAGAGAAGATATTAAAATGTCAAAAGAATTCTTCTAACATCTGAATTCTGCCTTTCCTAAGGTAGGAAGTCGCACTTCTGGATGTCTGTGTGAAAAGCCCCGAGCACAACACAAAATCCACAACTTCTTCTGAGAATCATGTGTATGAAAAGACTTGGCATACCATCTTACTCTGAACTCAAGTGACAGATACAATCGTGAGCCTTCATCATAGTCTTGAGGCTTTTATTTTGCAAGGCCATGGAGAAGAAATTCTAAGCCAGATGTATAGCTCACTATTATAATCTCAGCAGTTAAGAGACTGAGACAGGATTGTTGAGAATTCAAAGCCAGCCTGGGTTACAGTAAGATCTTGTCAAAAAAAAAAATAAAAAAAGAGAAAGAAAGAAAGAAAGAAAGAAAGAAAGAAAGAAAGAAAGAAAGAAAGAAAGAAAGAAAGAAAGAAAGAAAGACAAAAAAACACAGATGGAAGATGGAAGTGTTTAAGAATTCCAAAGAGGCTCTCTGTGGCAGGTCCTAGCTTGTTTCCTGTTTTCTTCTTCTTCTTCTTCTTCTTCTTCTTCTTCTTCTTCTTCTTCTTCTGATGTCCTTCCTCTTTGCCTTTCAGGATAGGGATTGAGCATTTTAGTCAGGGTCCTCTCTCTTGATTAGTTTCTTTAGATGTACTGATTTTAGTAGGTTTATCCTATATTACTTGTCTATATGAGTGAGTATAGACTAAGATCAGAAGGAAGGAGAGGAGGACCTCCCCTATCAGTGGACTTGGGGAGGGGCATGCGTGAAGAAGCAGTAGGGAGGGTGGGATCCAGAGGTGATGTGGGAGGGGCTTATGGGGGAATACAAAGTGAATAAAGTGTAATTAATAAAAATAAATAAATCAAACAAAAAATTAATTTCAAAGTGTTCTCACTTCAGCAGCACATAGACTGAAGTTGGATCAATATAGCAGAAACCAGAATGGGCCCTTCACCCAGCATGTTTATAAGAAATCTTCGAAATATGTGTATGTATGTGTGTGGGGATATGTGGTTGTGACATAATGCCTAGCAAGATGGTACAGTTCTAAATTTTCAGCTCTTCAGAGTTTTGCACATGTAGAGCAAAGAGTTCAAGGTCATTCTTGGCTACATACTTGCCTATATGATATCTTGCTTTAAAAATCAAAACAATAGAGCAAGATATGAAAGTAGAAGAACAGCTATTTAAGAAGGAAAATAGGTGAGAACGTGGAGACAAAAGAGTAAAATGAGGGGAATATTAGGTCAAAGTGCATGAGATATGTATGAAAACATCATAATGAAATCCAACATTTTGTGCAACTTATGATTATTAAAATATTTTTTATAAAACAGAGTAAAGGTATTCCATGTTGAAGAAGAGAAAGAAGAAGAAGAAGAAGAAGAAGAAGAAGAAGAAGAAGAAGAAGAATTATTTCCAAAAGCAGGGTATCACAGGCCAGGTACCAAAGATTGTTTAACAAGGAAGAACAATTGCATCACACCTTGGTGAGACATCTTTTCACTACTGTCTAGTCTTGGCTTTCCCATCCATTGCACTACTGCCTACTCGGAGCTCCACAGTAACCTAGGTTTCTCTGGGTTGGTAACCAACCCTATGGCTGCTGTTCAATTCACTTGTTCAGTAAATATAGGTAGATCCTTCTAATAAATACTCCAGAGTAATTTCTAAGACAAGATGAATATGTTTCCTATAGAATACGCTTACCCTCAAGTTGTACTACGTATGTCCATTATTATACTCAGGTAATCAAAAGTAAAATAATAACAACAATGCCACCAAGCATCCAGGAAAAGCTGCTATTTAGTTTTCAATTACACAGTGATCTGCAGTGGAGCAAGCTCACTTAGAGACCAGGGCAATCATGAACTACAATGACCCAGCACTGAGAATCTATGAGGAAACACATTTTACAATGAAATCTACTGTGTTGGGGAGGAATGAACTTCGAAATGAAGTTGGTCTGCTTTAGAATATATGAAAATAATCTATACTAAAATAAAAAATAATGCATTACTAAAAAGATTTCCACAGAGAATAATTACTGTGCATTCACATATTAATAGTCTATTTACTTAGCTAAAAAAAAAATACCGATTGGAACTATTCTGCACATATAGGCACTGCTTAGAGGGCACACAATTTCACAGTAATTCTTTCTTTCAAATTTCACAGTGGAGAATAATGTAATGTAGTACAAGAGAGCTATAGATTAAAATCACTAATGGTAAGAATAAAAGAAAACAAAAATTTGGCTCTGAATCTCAGTATCTCCTTCAATACCGCAGTGGATAGAGTCTTCCAGAGGTCCTCTGTGGAAGGGTCCTGTCCTGTTCCTTGTCTTCTACTACCAATGTCTATCTTGTTTGCCCTTCTGAATGAGGATTAAGTGTCTTCCCTAGGGTCTTCCTTATTGTTTAGCTTCTTTAGGGTTATAGATTTTAGTCCTATATTATATGGCTAATATCCACTTATAAGTGAGTACATATCAAATATGTCTTTCTTCTTCTGAGTTACCTCACTGTCCCGATCCGTAGGAGTTCAACGGGTTCCTAAAGAGGGGGTTGGAAAGAATGAAGTAGAACGACAGACACAAGGAATGAAGCCAAGTTGGTTTGTCTGATCAAGGCCTTGTTTATTATAAATTTTTACCCAACTTATATAGGGAAAAGGCAGGAAAGGGGGAATGCTAAATTACTGCTGCAGGAGATAGGAAGAGTGCTTTCAGGCTTGAATATTGCACCTGCAAGATACCATAGGATGTTTTCTTAAGATATCTCATGGATGCTCTAAAACTAACAGACGGATGTCCTCACAAATCTATCACCCAGGTTTAGGGTCCTAGGTAACTCTTTCACTAAATAGCTTTAGGTCTCCACTAAATGACCTTTGCTCATTATTAGGTTTTGGCTTCAGTAAAAAGCTTTGGCTCCTGGCATCTCACTGAGGATAATCTTTTCTAGTTCCCACCATTTGCCTGAAAATTTCATCATTTCCTTGATTTTAATTGGCGAATGGTATTCCACTGTGTAAATGTACCACACTTTCTGTATCCATTCCTCCATTGAGGGACATCTAGGTTGTTTCTAGATTCTGGTGATTACAAATAGAGCTGCTATGAACATGGTTGCACAAACATCATTATTGAATGGTGGGCTACCTTTTGGGTATATGTCTAGGAGTGGTATAGCTGGATCTTGAGGTAACACTATGCTGGAATCCTAGTGGAAAAAGAGGGAGATAGAAAAACCTGGAGGGGACAAGGACTCCACAAGGAGAACAACAGAGCCAAAATACCTTGATCCAGGGAAGTCTGCAGAGCCTCCAATTGAGAGGACCTAGACACCCTGTTCAAAGGAAGCCCATTGGCTGCTCAGTTTCCAAGTGGGTTCCCTAGTAAGGGGTACAGGGGCTGTCTCTGACATGAGCTCAGTGGCCAGCTCTTTGATCACCTCCCCAGTGGTGGGGGTGCATCCTTGCCAGGCCACAGAGGAAGATGATGCAGCCAGCCTTGATGAGACCTAATAAGCTAGGGTTAGATAGAAGGGGATGAGGTCCTCCCCTATCAGAGGACTAGAGAAAGGGCACAGGGGAGAAAAGGGAGGGTGGGTGGGACTGGGAGGAGATGAGGGAGGGAGCTGCAGTGGGAATATAAAGTGAATAAATTGTAATAAATAAATATATAAATTAAATTAAAGGGGGAAGGGCATAGGAGAAGAAAAGGGAGGGTGGGATTAGAAGGGCATGGGGAGGGGGCTACAGCTGGGATAGAAAGTGAATAAACTGTAATTAATAAAAATAAAATTAAATTAAAAAAAGAAAACAAATGTATTAAAGAAAAGCATAATGGAACAAAGAATATAAATAATTTGTATAACTGAAAACTTCAGAGGTCTTAAGGCATAGTCCTGAATTCCTCGAGCTCTAAAATGACAGGTAGAGAGAGAGTAGAGGGTGTGGATTCTTCCTAGTTACTGTTCACTTCCTACTCTCACATTTGTTAATTATCTGCAGAGAACTTGGGCAAATATAATCCACATTTCCTGATATGATTGACAGCAGTCTACTCAAACACAATGATAAATACTCCTAGGAGGAATAATCATCAGTTTGTCATAAAGAGATTTTAATTTTACCTATAAAGCATCATAACAAATTGAATTCAGGAAGAACTCTTGGCCACCAAGAGAATATAATTCACTAAAGCTTAAATGTAGAAGTTGAAAACATTTATTCTAATTTCCTGAATGGATTTTCTGTTTATTTATATCCTCAAAGTGCATTTTGTAAAGTTTAATATATATATATAAAACATGTATACGTTTAATTATATTATACACATATTATATATGCATATGTAATATATTAATATTGATTGTATATTAATTATATTATACAGATATTATAATATTATATTATAATATATTATATGTATAATATATATATATATATATACATAGCCAGCCAGCAAACAGATTTTTTTTAAATCTTTTATTATTTTTTTTTATTAATTACACTTTATTCATTTTGTATCCCCCCATAAGCCCCTCCCTCCTCCCCTGCCGATCCCACCCTCCCTCCCCTTTCTGCATGCATGTCACTCCCCAAGTCCACTGATAGGGGAGGTTCTCCTCTTCTTTCTGATCTTAGTCTATCAGTTCTCATCAAAAGTGGCTGCATTGTCCTCTACTGTGGCCTGGTAAGGCTGCTCCCCCCTCAGGGGGAAGTAATCAAGGAGCAGGCCAATCAGATTATGTCAGAGGCAGTCCCTCTTCCCATTACTATGGAACCCACTTGGACACTGAACTGCCATGGGCTACACCTGTGCAGGGGTTCCAGGTCATCTCCACGAATAGTCCTTGGTTGGAGTATGAGTCTCTGGGAAGTTCCCTGTATTCAAATTATCTTGTTCTGTTGCTCTGCTTGTGGAGTTCCCGTTCCCTCCAGCTCTTACTATTTCCCACTTCTTACATAAAATTCCATTCACTCTGCCCATCAGTTGGCCATCAGGCTCAGCATCTGATTTCACAGTCTATACTGCAAAAGCTTTCAGAGGCCCTCTTTGGCAGGTTTCAAGGTTGTTTCTTCTGGCTTTCCGAGGCCCTCTGTAGCGGGTTCCGAGGTTGTTTCCTATTTTCTTTTTCTTCTGATGTCCATCCTCTTTGCCTTTCAGGATGGGGAATGAACATTTTAGTTAGGGTCCTCTCTTTTGCTTAGTTTGTTTAGATGTACAGCTTTTAGTGGGTTTATTCTATATTGTATGTTTATATGAGTGAGTATATACCGTGAGTGTCTTTTTGCTTCTGGGTCAACTCACTCAGGATGATCCTTTCCAGGTCCCACCATTTACCTGCAAATTTCATGATTTCCTTATTTTTCATTGCTGAGTAATACTCCATTGTATAGATGTACCACAGTTTCTGCATCCATTCTTCAGTTGAGGGGCATCTGGGTTGTTTCCAGCTTCTGGCTATTACAAATAAAGCTGCTACAAACATGGTTGAACAAATGTCCTTTTTCTGTACTTGCGCCTCTTTTGGGTATATGCCTAGGAGTGGTATGGCTGGATCTTGAGGAATCGCTATTCCTAGTTGTCTGAGAAAGCGCCAGATTGATTTCCAGAGTGGTTGTACCAGTTTACATTCCCACCAGAGAAGGGTTCCCCTTTCTCCACAACCTCTCCAGCATGTGTTGTCCCTTGAGATTTTCATCTTGGCCATTCTGATGGGTGTAAGGTGAAATCTCAGGGTTGTTTTGATTTGCATTTCCCTAATGGCTAATGAGGTTGAGCTTTTCTGTAAGTGCTTCTCTGCCATTCGATATTCCTCTGCAGAGAATTCTCTCTTTAGCTCTGTTCCCCATTTTTTAAGTGGATTACTTGGTTTGTTGCTTTTCAGCTTGTTTAGTTCTTTATATATATTGGATATGAGTCCTCTGTCAGATAAAGGGTTGGTGATGATTCTTTCCCAATCTGTAGGCAGTCGCTTTGTTTTGATGATGGTGTCCTTTGCTTTACAGAAGCTTTTCAGTTTCATGAGGTCCCATTTATTGATTGTTGCTCTTAGAGCCTGTGCTGTTGGTGTTCTGTTCAGGAAGTTTTCTCCTGTACCAATGAGTTCTACGGTATTCCCCACTTTTTTTTCTAGCCGATTTAATGTGTCTGGTTTTATGTTGAGGTCTTTGATCCACTTGGACTTCAGTTTTGTGCAGGGTGATAAGTATGGATCTATTTTCATTTTTCTACATGTAGACATCCACTTGGACTAGCACCATTTGTTGAAGATGCTATCTTTTTTCCATTGTATGGTTTTGGCATCTTTGTCAAAAATCAGGTGTCCGTAAGTGTGTGGGTTTATTTCTGGGTCTTCTGTTCGATTCCATTGATCCACCATTCTGTTTCTATGCCAGTACCATGCAGTTTTTATAACTGTTGCTCTATAGTACAGCTTGAGATCAGGGATGGAGATACCTCCAGAAGATCTTTTATTGTAGAGGATTGTTTTAGCAATTCTCGGTTTCTTGTTATTCCATATGAAGTTGAGAATTTTTCTTTCCAGGTCTGTAAAGAATTGTGTTGGCAATTTGATGGGAATTGTGTTAAATCTGTAGATTGCTTTTGGTAAGATGGCCATTTTTACTATGTTAATCCTGCCAAGCCATGAGCATGGGAGATCTTTCCATCTTCTCATATCTTCCTCTAATTATTTCTTCAGAGACTTGAAATTTTTTTCATACAAGTCTTTGACTTGCTTGGTTAGGGTTACGCCAAGGTACTTTATGTCATTTGTGGCTATTGTGAATGGTGTTGTTTCTCTAATTTCTTTCTCAGCCCTTTTGTCTTTTGTATACAGGAGTGCTACTGATTTTTTTGAGTTAATTTTGTATCCGGCCACTTTGCTGAAGGTGTTTATCAGCTGTAGGAGTTCCCTGGTAGAGTTTTTGGGGTCACTCATATATACTATCATATCATCTGCAAATAGTGATAATTTGACTTCTTCCTTTCCCATCTGTATCCCCTTGATCTCCTTCGACTGTCTTATTGCTCTAGCAAGGACTTCCAGCACTATGTTGAAGAGATATGGAGAGAGTGGGCAGCCTTGTCTTGTCCCTGATTTCAATGGGATTGCTTTAAGTTTCTCTCCGTTCAGTTTGATGTTGGCTATAGGCTTGCTGTATATCGCCTTTACTATGTTTAGATATGTGCCTTGTATCCCTGATCTCTCCAGTACTTTAAACATGAATGGATGTTGGATTTTGTCAAATGCTTTTTCAGCATCTAGGGAGATTATCATGTGGTTTTTTTCTTTCAGTTTGTTAATATGGTGGATCACATTGATGGATTTCCGTATATTGAACCACCCCTGCATACCTGGGATGAAGCCTACTTGGTCATAGTGGATAATATCTTTGATGTGTTCTTGGATCCGGTTTGCAAGTATTTTGTTAAGTATTTTTGCATCAATGTTCATAAGGGAGATTGGCCTGAAATTCTCTTTCTTTGTTGAGTCTTTGTGAGGTTTAGGTACCAAGGTGATTGTGGCTTCATAGAATGAATTTGGTAATGTTCCTTCTGTTTCTATTTTGTGGAATAGTTTGAAGAGAATTGGAGTTAGCTCTTCTTTGAAGGTCTGGTAGAATGCTGTGCTGAAGCCATCTGGTCCTGGGCTTTTTTTGGATGGGAAATTTTGATGACTGCTTCTATTTCTTTGGGGGATATAGGACTATTTAATTGATTTACCTGGTCCTGATTCAGCTTTGGTAAGTCAAATCGATCAAGAAAATTGTCCGTTTCATTTAGATTTTCAAATTTTGTGGCATATAGACTTTTGAAGTAAGTCCTAATGATTGTTTGGATTTCCTCAGTGTCTGTAGTTATGTCCCCCTTTTCATTTCTGATTTTGTTGATTTGGGTGGTGTCTCTCTGCCTTTTAGTTAGCTTGGCTAAGGGTTTGTCGATCTTGTTGATTTTCTCAAAGAACCAGCTCTTGGTTTCATTGATTCTTTGAATTGTTTTATTTGTTTCTAATTGATTGATTTCAGCCCTGAGTTTGATTATTTCCAGCCGTCTACTCCTTTTTGGTGTGTCTGCTTCTTCTTTTTCTAGGGTTTTTAAGTGGGCCATTAAGTTGCTTGAATGAGCTGTCTCGAATTTCTTCTTGAAGGCACTTAGTGCTATGAACTTTCCTCTTAGCACTGCTTTCATTGTGTCCCACAAGTTAGGGTATGTTGTGTCTTCATTTTCATTGAGTTCTAGAAAGGCTTTAATTTCTTTCTTTATTTCTTCCCTGACCCAGCTGTCATTTAGTAACAAGTTGTTCAGTTTCCATGAGTGTGTAGGCTTTTTGCTATTTCTGTTGTTGTTGAAGTCCAGCTTTATTCCATGGTGATCAGACAGGATACAAGGGATTATTTCAGTCTTCTTGTATCTGTTGAGGCTTGCTTTGTGACCAACTATATGGTCTATTTTGGAGAAGGTTCCATGAGGTGCTGAGAAGAAGGTAAATTCTTTTGTGTTTGGGTGTAAAGTTCTGTAGATGTCTGTGAGGTCCATTTGATTCATGACCTCTGTCAGAGATATTGTTTCTTTGTTTAATTTCTGTTTTGTTGACCTGTCCTTTGTTGAGAGTGGGGTGTTGAAGTCTCCCACTATTAATGTGTGGGGATCTATATGTGGTTTAAATTTTATCAATGTTTCTTTAACAAATGTGGGTGCTCTTGTATTTGGGGCATAGATGTTCAGGATTGTGATGTCTTCCTGGTGGAATTTTCCCTTGATGAGTATGAAGTGTCCTTCCTCATCTCTTTTTATTATTTTTGGTTGAAAGTCTATTTTATCAGATATTAGAATGGCTACTCCTGCTTGTTTCTTGGGTCCATTTGCTTGGAAAGTCATCTTCCAACCTTTTACCCTCAGGTAATGTCTATCTTTGTGTCTTAGGTGTGTTTCTTGTATGCAACAGATTGCTGGGTTTTGTTTACGTATCCATTCTGTTAATCTGTGTCTTTTTACTGGAGAGTTGAGTCCATTGATGTTGAGAGAGATTAATGACCAGTGGCTGTTAGATCCTTTGATTTTGATGTTGGCTGTGTTCATAAGTTTGTGTGCTTGGTTGCTTTTTGTTTTGCTGTAGTAAGGTTAATTATTTCCTGTGTTTTCTTGACAGAAGCTAATTTTCTTGGGTTGTATTTTCCCTTCCAGTGTCTTCTGTAATGCTGGATTTGTGTGTAGGTATTGTTGAAATTTGTTTTTGTCATTGAATATCTTGTTTTCTCCGTCTATGAGGACTGAGAGTTTTGCAGGGTATAGTAGCCTGGGTTGACATCTGTGTTCTCTTAGGGTCTGCATGATATCTGTCCAGGCCCTTCTCGCTTTCATAGTTTCTGTTGAAAAGTCAGGTGTGATTCTAATGGGTTTGCCATTATATGTTACTTGGCCTTTTTCCCTTGCAGCTTTTAGTATTTTTTCTTTGTTCTGTATACTTACTGTTTTGATTATTATGTGGCAGGAGGATTTTCTTTTCTGGTCAAATTTGTTGGGTGTTCTGTAGGCCTCATGTATCCTTATTGACTTCTCCTTTAACTTGGGGAAATTTTCTTCAATGATTTTGTTGAAAATATTTTCTGGGCCTTGGAGAAGGGAGTCTTCTTTTTCCTCTATTCCTATTATTCTTAGGTTTTGTCTTTTCATATTGTCTTGGATTTCTTGGACGGTCTGTGTCAGGAATTTTTTGGATTTAACATTTTCTTTGACAGATACATCGATTTCTTCCATTGTATCTTCTACACCTGAGATTCTTTCTTCCATTTCTTGTATTCTGTTGGTTATGCTTACCTCTGTACTTCCTGTTTTCTTCCCTAAATTTTTTCTCTCCATTATTTCCTCCATTTGTGTTTTCTTTAATTTTTCTAGTTCTATCTTCAGGTCTTGAGTTGTTTTGTTTACTTCCTGCACCTGTCTGCTTGTATTTTCCTCTTTTTCTTTTAGTTCCTTCAACTCTGTCTCTTTTATTTCTTTCAGTGATTTAATTATTTCTTCTCTGAAGGCCACAAGCTGTTTGGCTGCATCTTCCCATATTTCTTCACGGATGGCCCTAATCTGCTTGTCTTTATCTTCCTCCATTTCTTTATGGATAGCCATGATCTGTTTGTTTTTATCTTCCTCTAATTCTTTATGTATTTTATTTGTTTCCTCTATCATCCTCTTCATCAGCATAGATGTAAGGTCATCTTCTTGATTTTCTATTATTCTGCATTGTCCAGGGCCGTTCGCCCCTGGATGGCTGGGTTCTGGAGATGCCATATTGCTCTGTCTTTTGTTGGTTGAGCCTTTACGCTGACCTCTACCCATTGGGCTGATTTAGGTGTTGGCTGTTAGTTTCTGTGCTTCCTGGAGTCCTGAGGTAGGGAGTATCCCCTTGGCCAGGAGATGATTTTTCCTGAAGGAGTCCTTCTCTGCTTTTTGGTTATGGTCACTGTATGGCCAGTGTTTCTCAGGAGTTGCCACTGCTCACCTCAGGTTTATAGCCCTGAGTAGTAGCTGTGGTCTATGTTAGGCAGGGGGGATCTCCTCTTACCCATAAAATTTCTCAAGACAGCTGCCCCACTGCTGGGTTTCTTGTTATAAAGTTAGTGTGCTGCTGCTCACTAAATTTCCATGTACAGTCCTCTTGAAGAGACTGCTGATTCCCTAGCTGTGGGGTTTTCTCCCAACAGAGAAACTCAGTCTGTTATCCTGGGGCGCACAGTTCTGTCTGAGAAAGTGGGAGGTGCACTCAGCATGTCTCTGGGCCAAAGGCTGATTGCTCTGCTCTGGACCTGGAGAATGTGCACCTAGGTTGAGTTGGTGCCTGGGGGCACTGCTCTGGTCTGGAGGCTGGGTGCCTCACTCTGGACCAGAAGCTGTGTGTCTCTGTCTGGGATGGCGGCTGTAGGCACCGCTCTGGTCCAGACGCTGTGGGTGCAGCCCCCCTGAAGGATCAGGGATTCCTACAGTTTTGGCAGTCCAGCCAGGGACAACTGGCCGATCCCTGGCACAGTATCTGAGGGCTGCTGTAATAGCTCTTCGACTCCTGCAGGTCCGAGGATGCAGCTGTGTGTCCCAGTGCCCCAGGGGAACGCAACAATGGCGGCAGAGCACAGCGCTTCTGCCTGCACTAGAGTCTGCGTGAGTCCAGGAAGTGTTTTGGTGCTGGGTGTCCTAAGCGTTAGAGCTGCTGACCCCCTCCGCTGGGGGTTTCCTCCTGCCAGAGATACGCAGTCTGGTGCCCTGGTGCCCTGGTGCCCACAGTTCTATCTGAGGCGGCGAATCACACGCGCAGGCAGGGCTCTGTGCAGGCAGGCGCCTTTGTTCCGGCTCTGGGTCCGGGCTGGCTCCTGGGGAACCCGCGGAACCCTAGTCTTTTCCAGGGGATGTCTGGGTAACCTGGGGTCGGTCCCAATTGTTTCCTGCTCCGTGGGGTTATCTCTCTACTGGGATATCCAGTCTATGGTGTTGTGGGCCCACAGTTCAGTCTGGGACCGTGACCAGATCGCGCTGGCGGGTAGCTCTGGGCTGGTGACCAAGCGCCTGGCGGAACAGGGATCTCTTCCGCGGTTTAGCCAGGTGAGTTAAAGCTGATCGAATCCCCCACCGTGGGGTATCCTCTCACCTGAGAAACACAACCACTTGTGTTTTATGGCCGCGAGTTCTGATTGCTGGTCACTGTACCAATCCTGCTGTGCTGCTCCTCAGAATGAGAGTCCTCCCGGCGCCGCCATCTTGCCTCGCCTCCCAGATTTTTTTTTAATTTTTTATTAATTACACTTTATTCATTTTGTATCCCTCCATAAGCCCCTCCCTCCTCCCCTGCCAATCCCACCCTCCCTTCCCTTTCTGCATGCATGCCCCTCCCCAAGTCCACTGATAGGGGAGGTTCTCTTCTTCTTTCTGATCTTAGTCTATCAGTTCTCATCAAAAGTGGCTGCATTGTCCTCTACTGTGGCCTGGTAGGGCTGCTCCCCCCTCAGGGGGAAGTGATCAACGAGCAGGCCAATCAGATTATGTCAGAGGCAGTCCCTCTTCCCATTACTATGTAAACCACTTGGACACTGAACTGCCATGGGCTACACCTGTGCAGGGGTTCCACGTCATCTCCACGAATAGTCCTTGGTTGGAGTATGATTTTCTGGGAAGTTCCCTGTGTTCAAATTATCTTGTTTTGTTGCTCTCCTTGTGGAGTTCCCGTCCCCTCCAGCTCTTACTATTTCCCACTTCTTACATAAAATTCCATTCACTCTGCCCATCAGTTGGCCATCAGGCTCAGCATCTGCTTTGACAGTCTATACTGCAGAAGCTTTCAGAGGCCCTCTTTGGCAGGTTTCAAGGTTGTTTCCTGTTTTCTTCTGGCTTTCAGAGGCCCTCTGTAGCAGGTTCCAAGGTTGTTTCCTATTTTCTTTTTCTTCTGATGTCCGTCCTCTTTGCCTTTCAGGATGGCGATATACAGCAAGCCTATAGCCAACATCAAACTGAACGGAGAGAAACTTAAAGCAATCCCACTGAAATCAGGGACAAGACAAGGCTGCCCACTCTCTCCATATCTCTTCAACATAGTACTGGAAGTCCTTGCTAGAGCAATAAGACAGTCGAAGGAGATCAAGGAGATACAGATGGGAAAGGAAGAAGTCAAATTATCACTATTTGCAGATGATATGATAGTATATATGAGTGACCCCAAAAACTCTACCAGGGAACTCCTACAGCTGATAAACACCTTCAGCAAAGTGGCCGGATACAAAATTAACTCAAAAAAATCAGTAGCACTCCTGTATACAAAAGACAAAAGGGCTGAGAAAGAAATTAGAGAAACAACACCCTACACAATAGCCACAAATGACATAAAGGACCTTGCTGTAACCCTAACCAAGCAAGTCAAAGACTTGTATGAAAAAAATTTCAAGTCTCTGAAGAAAGAATTAGAGGAAGATATGAGAAGATGGAAAGATCTCCCATGCTCATGGCTTGGCAGGATTAACATAGTAAAAATGGCCATCTTATCAAAAGCAATCTACAGATTTAATGCAATTCCCATCAAATTGCCAACACAATTCTTTACAGACCTGGAAAGAAAAATTCTCAACTTCGTATGGAATAACAAGAAACCGAGAATTGCTAAAACAATCCTCTACAATAAAAGATCTTCTGGAGGTATCTCCATCCCTGATCTCAAGCTGTACTATAGAGCAACAGTTATAAAAACTGCATGGTACTGGCATAGAAACAGCAAACAGATTTATTGAAGTCTAATAAAGCAAAAGAAAACTTCATACTGACTGCTACAGATAGCCTCATAAAGAATTTAACTCAAAGTTGCCATGTTCAATCTTTTATTTGTGTGTGTGCATGTGTGTGTGTGTGTCTGTGTGTGTGTGTGTTGCATGTACACAGTGTGTAGATATGAGTGGAGAATAAGAAGAATGTCAAGTATACTTCTCCATCACTCTCCTAATTCCCTTGTACATTCCACCTTATTCCTTTGATACAGGGTCTCCCAGACAACCTGAAGCTGACCATTTGAGCAAGGCTGGCTGTCCAGTGAACTCCAAGATTCTCCCACACATTCCCTAATGCTGGGGTACAGGCACACATAGTCACGAGTGTCCCAGTACCCTGCATGGGTTCTGGGGATTCAACTCCGGTTTTCATGCTTCCTCGGCAAGTTCTCTTACTTACTTAGCCATCTCCCCAACCCCTCAACATTATTTTAACTAGAACTTACTTATCTTACAAGGAACTATAAAGTGTCTCTTTCTTACATAGCATGGTCAACAAATCCACTTAGTAATTAAACCATCTCTTTATTTCACACTTACAGTATCACATAATTTTTACCTAGATCTGTTATTTTAATTCTCTGACTTATATTATACTTCTTTGTGGGCTCCAAAAGCTACTTGAATGCTTCTCAATGGCCAGTGTTGAGTTAAGCTAACATTGAAATGGCTGTGACTAGGTAGTTCATTGGCTTCTAGCTACACAGCATTGCCACAGTGAGGTGGGGTGTGGTGGTTTGAATCAAAATACTGTCATAGGTTCCAGTGTTTGAATAATTGGTTCCCAGGTGGTTGCACTATTTGGGTAGGTTTATCAGGCGTGGAGAAGGTATGTCACTGAGGGCAAACTTTGGGATTTCAAAAGCCTCTAGCCATTTGCAGTGTTCTCTCTGCTTCCTGCTTACACCTTTAAGATGTGAGCTCTCTGATTACTGCTCCACTCATCACACCTGCCTGATTTCATGCTTCCTGATGTAATACTGATAGACTCTTAACCTTCTGGGACCATAACCTTAAATAAATCCTTTATTTCATAAGTTGCTGTGGTCAGATACTTTTAATTTTTTATATTAATTACACTTTATTCACTCTGTATCCCTGCTGTAGCCCCCTCCTTCATTCCCTTCCAATCCCACCCTCCCTCCTTTAACTCCTCCCATTCCCCCCTCCAAGTCTACTGATAGGGGAGATCCTCCTCCCCTTCCATCTGACCCTAGGCTATCAGGTCTCATCAGGACTGGCTGCACTGTCTTCCTCTGTGGCCTGGCTAGACTGCTCCTCCCTTAGGGGGAAGTGATCAAAAAGCAGGACACTGAGCTCATGTCAGAGACATGAGTCCCTGTTCCCGGGGAACCTCCTTGGATACTGAGCTGCCATGGGCAGGGGTTCTAAGTTATCTCCATGCATGGTCCTTGGTTGGAGTATCAGTCTCAGAAAAGACCCCTGGGCCCAGATTTATTGGTTCTGTTGCTCTCTTTGTGGAGCTCCTGTCCCCTCCAGGTCTTTCTGTCACTTCCTTCTTTCATAAGATTCCCTGCACTTGCCCAAAGTTTGGCTATGAGTCTCAGCATCTGCTTTGATACCCTAATTGGTAGTCTTTCAGAGGCCCTCTACGGTAGGGTCCTGTCCTGTTTCCTGGTTTTTTCCCTCTTCCCATGTCCATCCTGTTTGCCTTTCTGAGTGAGGATTGATCATTTTACCCAGGGTCCTCCTTGCTTAGCTTCTTTTGGTGTACAGATTTTAGGATGTTTATCCTATATTAACAGAAAAGTAACTAGTACTTGGAGTTAAGCTAAGCATTCCAGGAACAAAGAAAGATCTACCAGTTTGTTTCTAGAACCTGAAATGAAATTTAGTCCACTGGGTATTTCCTTAAATTTCACCAAGTCTAAGTGCTCTTTGGAATAGTAGGCATGTCTCCATCGTCCAACAGAGTATGTCAACCAATGAGCAGAGAGGGCATTTGTTATAAATAACAATACATATAATGTTTAAATCCTCCAACCAGTCCATATCAGAGATGCGCTCAGCCGAGAAGGTCCAATTGGTGCCATCCCTTTCCTGAATTCTGAACCCACTTAAAAATAAGACAACTATGTGACACACATTGTCCTTGTCACAAAGGCTGCGGTGCAAGATACAGCTTTATATGAGAACCAAGGAGGCTTGGAAACTCCAGCTCCTGCATTTAGACCTCCAGAGACTACCCAGAGAAAGTTTGAATCCACACAGAAAATCATTTATCCTTTCCATTTCCTCTGGTTCAGAGTGAAAAATAAAGGGAGAAAAAAAAACAACTCTTTCCATATACCTTTCATTTAGGACTACTTATAGGCTAGTTATAAATACTCATCAATGCTGTTACCAGCTGGACAGGTTGCTCAGTCAACTTTGAGGAGTGGAGCAGGAAAACAGGTATTTTGGGTGAAGGTACTTCCCCTTAAAAAGAAACCAGAAGAATGAAGAACCTCACATCACAGTTCACAGAGATGTAAGCACAGCGGAGTCATTCTTCAAAGGCAGATTCCACACTCCGGAGCACCATGTTGGCATTTGTGGGGACATTTCCAAGATAAGGATCAGAAAAGAAGTCTCATCCTACCACTCACCCACAAGAAGCAGGCAGGAAAAACCCTACTCTGCCATGCTCTCTCCATCTTTTTTGTTTTTCAAGACAAGATTTTTCTGTATACCCTTTGCTATCATGGACTCGCTTTGTAGACCAGGCTGGCCTCCAACTCACAGAGATTCATCTGCCTCTGCCTCACTAAGTGCTGGGATTACAGGTGTGCAGCCCCGTGGCCGGCTACTCTCCCTTCTTATTAAACAAAAAAGAACAACTTGGAGAGCTGCTGGTCACACTGAGCATTGACCTGGAAAAAGTGAGCAGTCCATTTCAGGTATAGTGTCTAGTTACAAAAGAAAGGAAACCATCTTTCTCACAAAACCCCGAGCCTGGGTGTATACCATTCCCCACAATATCATGTCTATCATTAGTCTACTCTAAGTGAGCTCCTAGGCTTGTGGTTCCCGAAGTCCTCCTGCCTTATCACAAATCCCTCATAAAGGAGCATATACGAGAAAGTCATCAAGTCTTCCGATCACAATTTCTAGATATCCAAAAATAGCAGTGAGCTAATCTGAGCATTTCAAACATACTTCATGGAATAGAATTTGATAAGACGTACAAAAAGAAAGAAAATGTCCCCTTAACAATAGAAACTGATTTGATATTTTTAATAATGAATTGTCCTACACATATGAAGAGGTTTAACAGCCAGAAATTAGTAGATTCAACTTGTCTCTAATTGAATCAGCTTACAATATACTGGGAGAAAATTAAATGATAAGAAAGGAAAGGAAAGCAGGATCAAAATAGAAAGATCTTGACCCTTTCAGTTAAGGATAGTCATTCAATAACAGGTGAAATCAGTATCTATTCACTTAAATACATTTCTAACATGTGCTCTAATAGAGACATGTTCCAAAAACTATATGCGTGTGTGTGTGTATACATATATATGCTAGAAAAGAAATCCCCATTAATGAATATTGAAAGCTCATTGACTTACAATGAATTCTCATTATTTCTTCCTGGTAGAAATACATTCTAATAGTATAATATCTCCTTCAATTAATTAATTCTCCAATCATTTATCACAGTGTAGCAGCTGCCAAAGCAGGCTCACAGTTTAATGAAATGAAGGGTTCCTCATCCACTTTCATACAGCGGAGAGCTACTCAGACTCTGTTACATGAGCATGTGAGACCATTCATACAGCCATTTAATTACATCTATTCAGTTAAGAAAATAAGGAGCTATGTGGCCCAGAAGTTCCATTTCCTCAAAAGAAATCAAATGCAACTTCTGTTAATACCCTATAACTTTATCTTGTTTATGTACTGTTGCTACTATTATTCCCTTGTTTCTCATACTTTCGTTGCTACCCTTTCCCCTCTAGTTTGTTTTTTCTCACTCCTATCCACTTTTATATAAGGCAGCACCACTTCTACTTGTGTGATGAGGAGAATTAATAAACACCCCTCCTTGTGGCTCTGCAGAGAACTTCTAGGGAAGTTCTCCAGGAACAGAACACACTTGTATTCCCAGGGTCGGTGTTGGTTTACCTATCAAAGCATCCACATTGTGTTTAAACCTCAGCAAAGAGTCCAGAATTCCTGGTCACATATAATAGTGTGGACAAATTTAGACTTATAATAAAAAACTTGAAATTGGTGCGCCTTTTTGAAAATCTTGGTGAGGTTACGGTTGAATTATTTAAACATATAGAAAACATTTTGATTTTTGTTTTTATGCTAACCACTGATCTGTGATCTATGTCATTGTTTCAAAAGTTCTTGAAACAACTGAAATGAAAAGTGTCTAATAATGACATAAAGAAAATAACCTCAGACTTATTTACACTTTAAGAATTATTACCTTTCTGCATGTGTCAAGAGCTACTAACACACTGAATACAGCATTTAATAAACCAACATAAGGTTTTCAACCCAGTATGGTGTTTCATGGTTAAGCACGAGCTTAACCTCTAGAGAGGCGACCAGAGGCTTTGTCGCTGCAAAAGCAAGAGGTTTATTTGGGCCAACGCGCACTGGGGTCAGCAAAGAGTGGCACCCAGAGACAAAAGCCTCCGGTTTTTAAGGGAGGAGGTATGGGGAAGTTCAGGGGTTGCAATCCTGGCTACTCATAATTGGATGAGGGGCTAGGTTAGTTGACTTTCAGGTCTGGTCAGTCCTGGTCAGACACCTGGGGAATATCTGATCTTTAATTCACATTTGGAATTTCCTGCTAGTGCCAGTGTGGCTGCAGTCAATTAGCTTCATCCTGTGTCTTCTCTGAGGAGCAAGCCTGAGAGAAGGTCCAGGGGCTGTTCAGAAGAAGAATTGAGTCCATCTGAGTTAATTCCTAGGCGATGTTATCTCTCAAGCACAGATCTTCTTTGCTGAGTGGAAGTCTTTGCTTGCTCACTTCCTTATCTCTGCAGATGACCAGGGTCCGGGGTAGTTACATTCCTCCCTTCTCTTAAAAAGTACTGTGAGGCTTTAATTAACACTTTCATTAACACGGGCCTGAAACTTGAAAATATAGGTTACAAAGTTAATCTGATCCTCTCACCCCAGAATTGAAGAGGCTGAAACAGGAGGATTGCTGTAAAATTGAGGTGATCCTGAGATACCTAAGGAGTTGGAAAGCAAGCAAGGCCTTTCTTTGGGGTGGAGGAGGGTGCTTCCTCATAGATTTAAAAATCTTCATTTTCTGTGAAGCTCCTTGAAAGGCATAGTTTTCCCTGAGTAATTGCCACTCCAGATTTTAGTCTTTCCCTGAGCTCCTGCTTTCATTTGCATCAGAAGTTTAAGCCACTGGTGCATTCTGAGCCTTTGCAGGCTGGCTGCTGATGCAGAAACATAAAATTGTCCTTCCTTGGAGGACATTAAAACTCACACCTTAAATACAGCGATTGTTCATACATCTGTGACCAGCATGAATCAAAGCTTACAGTGTCCGCTCATGTATTCTTCACCAAATGAGATGTCTGGAAATTCTGAAGATGTGACCCAAGTCTTGAATCATGACTGAAGTTTAGCTCCTTTTGTTCTTGACGTCTGCATTTGTTTGTTTTAGAAACAGTTAGTGGGGTGTAAATCTAATGCCTTATGAGTATAATTTATAGACCTCATTTCAAGACTGGTCATTAGTATTAAGCTATTCAAAGATTCCTTGTATAAAACACTATATAATCAAGCATCTGTATCCTGAGATTTAATTAAATAAAAACTTTCATATAGCTTCCAACCTTAAATATGTCAACCATAGCCAAGGATACATAAAGTTAGCTACCTATGCAATTTGTATAATTGCATTTAGAGACAGGGAGCTCTGACTTTTGACAACTAGTTGAACAAACTAATTGAATTCAGTGGATTCCAAACATGAACTGCTTCACATTCTTCAGTATCCACCATTTTGAATTTACCTCCAACACCTATCTCCCTGAGCATGAGCTTAAAAATCTGAGCTACAGTCTAGAATGGATGGGCAGAATTTTGATCTAGTATGTTTTCTAATCCTACTTAAACTAAAAGCTTCAATTTCATATCCAACAAATCTTTTTTTCTTTTTTTTCTTTTATATTTTCTTTTATTTTTAATTGTTTTACAATTTATTCACTTTATATCTCAATTGTAGCCTCCTTCCTCATCTCCTCCCAGTCCCACCCTCCCTTCCTCTTCCCCTATCCTCCATATTCTCTCCTAGTCCATTTAAAGAGACAGCCCCTGCTCCCCTTACTAGGGAACCCACAAGCAGACTGAGCAGCCTATCCGCTACATTTGAACAGGGGGTCTAGGTTCTGCCCATTCATGGTTCTTAGTTGATGCATCAGTTTCTGCTACCTTCTCTGGGCCAAGAATTTTTGGCTTTGCTGGTTTCCTTGTGGAGCACCTTTCCCTTCCTTGTTCTTTTATCTTCACCTTCTTTCATAAGACCTCCTGTGCTCTGCTCAAAGTTTGGCTGTGGGTCTCTGCATCTGCTTCAACCCCCTGCTGGGTGGAGTCTTTCAGAGGACAACTATGGTAGGCTCCAGTCCTGTTCCCTCTCTTCTACCACTTCCAGTGTCTATCCCGTTTTCCTTTCTGAATGAGAATTAAACATCCTCACTAGGGTCCTCCTGGTTATCTTCTTTAGGTCTGTAGATTTTAGTATGCTTCTCCTATTAGAACATAGTTGAGCAAATGTCCTTATTATCTGGTGGAGCATCTTTTCTGTATATGCCCAGGAACAATATAGCTGGGTCTTGGGGTAGTGCTATTCCCAGTTTTCTGCAAAAGAGCCAGATTTATTTCCAAAGTGTGTGTGTGTGTGTGTGTGTGTGTGTTTTGCACTCCCACCAGCAATGGAGGAGGGTTCCCTTTTTTTCACATCCTCTCCAGCATGTGTTGTCACTTAAGTTTTTGATCTAAGCCACTCTGATTGATGTGAGATGGAATCTCAGAGTCATTTTGATTTGCATTCCCTTAATGACTAAAGAAACTGAGCATTTCCTTAAGTGTTTCTCCACTATTCGGTATTCTTCTGAGAATTATCTGTTTAGCCCTATATTCATTTTTTTTATTTGAGTCATTTGGTTTGTTGATGTTTATCTTCTTCAGTTCTTTAGATATTTTGAATATTAACCTTCTGTCAGATATAGGGTTGGTGAAGATCTTTTCCCAGTCTGTAAGCTGTTGTTCTGGTCTGTTGATAGCCTCCTTTGCTTTACAGAAGCTTCTCAGTTTCATGACATCCTATTTATTAATTGTTGATCTTAGAGCCTGAGAGTTTGGTGTTCTGTTCAGGAAGTTGTCTCCTGTGCCAATGAGTTCAAAGCTCTTCCTCACTTTTTCTTCTAACAGATTTAGTGGGTCTGGTTTAATGTTAAGGTCTTTGATCTACTTGGACTTTAGTTTGGTGCAGGAAGATAAATATAGGTATACTTACATTTTTCTACATGTAGACAGCCATGTAGAAGATGCTATCTTTTTTTTTTCCATTGTATGATTTTGGCTTCTTGTCAAAATTCAGGTGTTTGTGGGTGTGTGGGTTTATTTCTGGGTCTTCGATTCTATTCCATTGATCCACCAGTCTATTCCAATGCCAGTCCCATGCTGTTTTTATTACTGTTGCTCTATAGTACAGCTAGAGAACAGGGATGGAGATACCTCCAGAAGATCTTTTATTGTACAGGACTGTTTTAGCTATTCTGTTGTTTTGTTTTGTTCTGTTTTGTTTTGTTTTTCATATGAAGTTGAGAATTGTTCTTTCAAGGTCTGTAAAGAATTGTGTGGGTATTTTGATGGGAATTGCATCGAATATGTAGATTGCTTTTGGCAAAATGGCCATTTTTACTATGTTAATCCTATTGATCCATAAGCATTGATTGTATAGTGAAGAGCCTCTGGGTGAAAGGAAGCCCAGCACCTGGACTGGAAAGTTCAGGTAGGGACTGAGGGAGGCTGAGAGGTCAAGTCTGCTTTGTTATGTTAAGTAGGCTCCTCAGCTGCTTGTCCTGGCTCTGAATCCCATCACTACCTTATATCTCCCATTGTGTGCTATAGATTTATATGAAGCAGCATTCTCAGCTCTGATTATTTTAAAATCAAAATACTGATCAATTCTGAAAAACATTGACAGGTGCTCTTCATGCTGCAGTATCAAATATCTGGCTAATATTTAATCCTTCATGGAAAAATGAGCACATCTGTCTCATTAGTAGCTTAAGTTTCCCTTTATCTTTAATACATGGCAAAACATAAGCATGCTAAAAATTGTTCTCAAACATATTCCTTTAAAATTTATTTTAAATAAAGGTTTAATCTACATACATAACCAGGTTGTAAAAATTTCTCAAGGAAAAGTGGATGGCAGGCATAATATAGGATAAACATACTAAAATCTATACTCCTATAGAAGCTGAACAACAAGGAAGACCCTAGGGAAGATGCTCAATCCTCATTCAGAAGAACAAAGGCCATAGACGTCAGAAGCAGGAGAAGACAGGGAACAGGACAGGAGCCTACCACAGATGGCCTCTGAAAGTTTCTACAGATTGCAGTATTGAAGCAGAGGCTGAGACACATAGCCAAACTTTGGAAAGAGTCCAGGGAATCTTATAAAATAAGAGGTAGACAGAAATACTTGGAGGGGACAGTAGCTTCAAAAGGAGACCAACAGAGCCATAAAAACTGAGCCCTGGGGGCCCTGAAAAGAATGATACCCTGACCATGCTTGGAGAGGACCAAAACCCCAGCTCAGATGTAGCCAATAGAATCAGTCTCCAAGTGAGTTCCTAGTAGGGGGAACAGGGACTTTCTCTGGCATGAACTCAATGGCAGGCTTTCTGATCCCTCCCTTTGGGAGGTGCAGCCTTGCCAGGCCACAGAGGAAGACAATGCAACTAGTCCTAGTGAAAGCTCATAGGCTAGGGTCAAATAAAAGGGGAGGAGGACTTTTCCTATCAGTGGACTAGGGGAGGGGCATAGAGGGGGAGAATAGAAAAGGAGGGTAGGTTTGGGAGGGAGGGGACCACAGCCTGGATACAAATTGAATAAATTGTAATAAACAACAACAATAATAATAATAACAATAATAATAAAGTGGGTGGCAGGTAGAAAATGTTTTAGAAGCCCTTCTTGCCCTGCTCCACCCCACCCTTCCCTGTGCTGCCTCAGCCTCCCTTTCTCTTCTCTCCCTTCCCCTGCCCTGCCCTGCGCCACCCTGCCCTGCCCTCAGCAATGGGTGGGTAGGATTCTGACTTGCTCATTCCTCTGTTTTTAAGTGTTGTTTGCTCATTCCCAATTACATACTCATGGAACAGATCAA
Source organism: Psammomys obesus (assembly GCF_907164565.1). Taxonomy (NCBI): domain Eukaryota; kingdom Metazoa; phylum Chordata; class Mammalia; order Rodentia; family Muridae; genus Psammomys; species Psammomys obesus. The sequence continues at coordinate 21,867,663 of NW_026596166.1, forward strand.
CCAGCTCTGTGAGAATAAAAGTCTAATCTAGGCTTACAATATTAATGCCAGCCTCTTCCTGACACCCCCTCTTCCTATACAGTATTCTGTTGAAGCCTATTTTTCTTGACATGTGCTTAGATGGCTCCAAAATGTGACTGGGTTAGCTAATGTTTTGTAGGTTAGCTAATTTAGTTAAGAAAATACAAATTTAAGGGAGTTTTTAACTTGTCACAGGTAGGAAGAGAGAAGCAGTATTTTACTCAGGTGTTCAACCTCAAAGCCTTGGTCACTCCATTTGTGACATCTGAGGTTCTGTGATATAATCTCCTACCCTGAGCACTTATGGTTGCCAATGCACCAATTGTCTCAGAAGTTCTTCCTAGGCAATGCCGGCTGGTTCCCACATGCTGAGGGTATTCTGTACTGATACCTAATTGCTGGTTCTCTATTATGCAACAATCAAACTTCTTCTCTAATGACTTCTAATTTCTAATTAGAATTCTAAACTCTCCTTGAACCCCAGGTGCGTATCTAAATTTTCTTACTAATCTCTATGATCTATTCTTTAATTGGCTTTCTTGCCACTATATGATCCTGGCTCCTTGCTTTACTTTTGTAGATTCTTAGCAGATACCTGGATACCGATACCACAGCCCTGATCACCAACCATAAATACTTTTAATCACATTAATCCAACCACCAATTTGGTTCTTGAGATTCAGCTACCCAGGATTCCCCTTCCTATACTGTTCATCATCTTAACTCTTGTCTGTCACCGTAGGGTGTACCCTACATCCTTCTTTCAAAATGTGCACATCATTTTTAGCAGGAATTTTTCCAAACATTGTGGGAAGGTCATTTTCTAGGTTCCTGATCTTCAGTATCTGTTATCTGCTACAGTGAACTGTCCCTTGGTGAGTGCATCCCAAGAAGATGACACAAACCCAAAAGTATGTCCAAAAAGATGAAAATGCATGTATGTTTTATATGCCTGAGATTAAAGGCTGTGTTCTCTCTCACTAAGGTTGGGGCAGTCACAGCCACCACCACCATCACGCACAGGCCATCAGTATCACTGGACTGACACTGTCTGCTTCAACCATAAATCTCCCCATTTCCCACTATTTTGTAGGGTTTTTTTAATATAAAACTGAACATTGTGCTCTTCTGTATAAAGCAGTAGCATGCATGCTGCGTGCTATAGATAATGCAGAAGTGCAATTTCTGCAAGCCATTTAAAATCTGAAGGAGTGGTTTCCCTAATTTCAACATCCTATAAAAAAACAGTTAATGAATAATGAATCTATTCATTATTGTTACATAAATCAGAGGCAAAATCTTTTGAGCAAGAGCAAGGAAGGGGAAACTTGAATTCCAGGCTAAATATAAGACTACAAATTAAAATGATACCTCAAAATGCTAAATGAAAATACTAGCATGCTCAAATTTCATGGCTCAGAAATTAACTTCATTCAAAACTTCTGAAACTTAAAGAGCCCTAAAAACAAATTAAGGTTTGCTCATTTACAGCATCAAAGAAAAGAATTACTAAGACTTGATAACATGCTAACTGAATTCAGTGATGCTTCTAAGGAGTTTTGGGGGCTTGAATTATCTACTCATGTCCTGACAACATCTAGATTTACCCAAAAAGCAAAGTTCTCAAGGAATCAGCTGCACATCCCCATATTCAGATTGACTTCAGGTAATTTAAAACAGTTAAACAGTATGACTGTGGGGCCTTTAAATATTCTCTCTAGTTCTCCCAGCTGTTCACTGTGTGAGACATTTAAAGAGTGTCTCAACAATTTCTTTTAAATATTTCAATGGGTGCTTGTAGAATACTTTGAAAGTCTAATTCAAATCCTGACAGTACCAACTGTAATCCTGTATTAATGCCTATCAATGAAATAACATTTAGAATGAGGAAGGTGATATTATGCATCAGCCTGGGAGATAACCAAATGTAATAGAAACCAAATTACTAAGAAAATCCAGTTTGAAATGTAAAAACTTGTAAGATAGCTTTAAAAACTAATAAATCACAATGAATTTATACAAAAGGTTGTTCCCTCTGCATTCAGTTCTTAAGCTGTGTGAGAGTTTTTGTGCTGCTGTGCACTGATGTGGCAAGCCTTCAAACAGGAAGAAAATCCCCCATGAAGAGGACTCAAAAGGAAAAGTCCTTTAAATGCTGTTCCTGATTCGTATGACAGAATTTTGATTGCAACATTCCCACAGGGTCTCTTCAAATTTATTCACATAAATAGTAATGCATCCAGAGTTCCTGTGGTCGATGCAAGAAACACAACTCTCACTTCACAGTGGGTGAGGTAGAGTTTTTTCTGGAGCTTCAAATATGATTGGTCAGACCCTGGGAGCACAGATTCTGGTTATCCCAAATTCTGTGTTCCAATGAAACAACAAATTCATGAGTCTTATAAGAATGGAAGAAAGTAACAAATCAAATCACTTTCTTTTTTTGTTTGTTATTTTTTTCATTTTGTTTTTTGTTTTTCTTTAGAACGGTTATTTATTTCCTTTGGATATACACCCAGAAGTGGGACTGATGGATTATATGGTAGAGCTTTTAGGATTTTGGGTGTTGTTTTGTTTTTATATTAATCACAGGTTATTTATTTTGTATCCCATTTCAAATCACTTTTTAAATACATCTGAGGAAACATTGGGCTGGTCCAGGGTCTGTGGAAACAGAGAAACTGGAGATTGGGCATTTCAACATTCTGAAACAAGTGATTTAATTGTTGACTCAGTTTAATAAAAGAAGGATCTACATGGTTATCTGAGCACACACACTGCCCTCAGAAATGTCTCAAATGATAAAATAAAAACTAGGAAAGAGGGTAAAATGCTGCTAGCTTGGATAAGTGCAAAGTAACTTAGATTTCAATAATAATAAAACATACTTTATAGAAAATATATTTAATTACCATGATTAAACAAAGTTGCAGTTAGCTAAAGAATGCTTTTTTATTTTATTTTTTTTCTTATCAGTTACATTTTATTAACTCTGTATCCCAGCCGTGTCCCAATCCCTCATTCCCTCCCAGTCCCTCCCTCCCTCCCTCATCTCCACCGTGCCCCTTGCCAAGTCCACTGATAGGGGGGAACTCCTCCCCATTCATCTGATCCTGTTTTATCAGGTATCTTCAGGACTGGCTGCAAAGCTCTCCTCTGTGGCCTAACAGGACTGCTCCTCCCTTGGGGGGTGGGGAGGCCAAAGAGCCAGTCATTGAGTTCCTGTTAGAAATAGTCCTTGTTCCCCTCACTATGGGAAACCAATTGGTTACTGAGCTACCACAGGCTACATCTGAGCAGAGGTTCTAGGTTATATCCATACATGGTCCTTGGTTGAATGTCAGTCTCAGAAAAGACCCGGTGCCAGATATATTTGGTCCTTGTGGAGCTCCTATCCTTTCCCCATCAGACTAACTCCCTTTCTTTCTTATGATTCCCTGTACTCTGCCAAAGGTTTGGTCATGAGTCTTTGCTCTGAAAACACTGCTAGTTAGAGTCTTTCAAATGCGCTCAGTAGACTCCTGTCATATGTTCAATGCACATCCCATCTGTCTTTCTAAATGAGGATTGATCATCTTACCCCATGTCCACTCTCTTGATTATCTTTTTTGGGTGTACAGATTTCATTATGTTTATCATATCTTATAGTTCTATATGAGTGAGTATATACCGTGTTTGTCTTTCTCCTTCTGGGATATTTCACTCAGGATGATCTTTTCTAGATCCCACCATTTGCCTGCAAATTTCATGATTTCCTCCTTTTTGATTGCTGAATAGTATTCCATTATGTAAAAATACCACAATTTCTGTACCCATTCCTCCGTTGATGGACATCTGGGTTTCCAGGTTCTGGCTATTACAAATAATGCTGCTATAAACATGGTTGAGCAAATATCCCCTTTGTGTACTTGAGCAAACTTTGGGTATATACCTAGCAGTGGTATAGCTGGGTCTTGAGGAAGCACTATTCCTAATTGTCTTAGAAAGCACCAGATAGATTTCCAGAGTGGTTGTACCAGTTTACATTCCTACCAGCAGTGGAGGAGGGTTCCCGTTTCTCCACAACCTCTCCAGCATGTGTTGTCCCTTGAGTTTTTCATTTTAGCCATTCTGATGGGTGTAAGGTGATATCTCAGGGTCCTTTTGATTTGCATTTCCCTGATGGCTAATGAGCTAATGAGGATGAGCATTTCTTTAAGTGTTTCTCTGCCATTCGATATTCCTCTGTCAAGAATTCTCTGTTTAGCTCTGTTCCCCATTTTTTAATTGGATTACTTGGTTTGCTGCTTTCAGCTTCTTTAGTTCTTTGCATATACTCGATATTAGTACTCTGTCAGATAAAGGGTTAGTGAAGATTCTTTCCCAATCTGTAGGCAGGCATTTTGTTTTGATGACAGTGTCCTTTGCTTTACAGAAGCTTTTCAGTTTCATGAGGTCCCATTTATTGATTGTTGCTCTTAGAGCCTGTGCTGTTGGTGTTCTGTTCAGGAAGTTGTCTCCTGTGCCAATGAGTTCTAGGCTGTTCCCCACTTTTTCTTCTAACAGATTTAGAGTATCTGGTTTTATGTTGAGGTCTTTGATCCACTTGGACTTTAGTTTGTGCAGGGTGATAAATATAGATCTATTTTCATTTTTCTGCATGTGGACATCCAGTTGGACCAGCATCATTTGTTGAAGATGCTGTCTTTTTTTCCATTGAATGGTTTTGGCTTCTTTGTCAAAAATCGAGTATTCATAGGTGTGTGGGTTTATTTCTGGGTCTTCTATGCAGGTCCATTGATCCTCCTTTCTATTTTTATGCCAATACCATGCAGTTTTTATTGCTATTGCTCTGTAGTACAACTTGAGATCGGGGATGGAGATACCTCCAGATGATCTGTTGTTGTACAGGATTGTTTTGGAGATTCTGGGTTTTTTGTTTAAGAATGCTTTTTGTAGATTTCTAATGAAGTTATGGAAAGTTTGTGTTCATAATTTACATAATGATAAGTTGCAACATTATTTGGAAAAGTGGCTGTTAATATTTTCCCATTATACATTACTGTGATGCCCTGTAAAAAAGTGTCATTAAAATTTATTAATATAATAAGAATTTATTTTGGAGATTATGACCTAAGTGATTGGTATCTACACTTGTGCCCCATCTGTTCATACCTGTAGGTTTTTTTCATGCCTTATTCTAATTCAAAAATAAGTGCCAATTCAAATACTGAAAAAAAAAAAAAAAAAAAAAAAGAATTCCTTGACAACGTTGGCTCATGAGCATAGCCTGCTAAAATCCAGCCATTTCCCACAGATTCTATGAAATAATCAACACTCAGGTTCAGAATCCATAAATCAGCAGCTCCTGGCTCAGGCAGTCAATGACAAGAAACACCTCTTTACTGATATTTATATAATAAAATTTCAATACAGCAACCAAAGAGCTCTCATAAATGAGCCTACATACATTTGACCTTGGACTTGGTTATTCTGAAGTGTCCCTTTTGTGCTTTATCTTTTCCTGCTGTTTCAGCTCTGATTCCAACTTCCTTCTCTTCACCTTGGTATTTTATCATCATCATTAGCATTTTCTTTTTTAAATTATTTTTATTTTTATTAATTACTGTTTATTCACTTTGTATCCCTCTCTGTACCTTCCTCCTATCTCCCCTCCCAATTCCACCTTTCCTCTACCCCACCCTTGTCCCTCTCCCAGTCCACTGATAAGGGAGGTCCTCCTCCATTTTCACCAGCAGATAAAGAAGAAAAACTACAGGATGACACCTGAATAAAAGCATTATCCAAAGCAGCACTGGGTAGATGACACTATGAATGAAGTGCTTGCTGCACAAGAATGAGGAACTGGATTCAGATCCCAACTAACCACCTAAAGCCAAGTTTGGCAGTTCCTGTCTATAATCCTGTACTTAACTAGTAAAGTGTTTGTTATGCAAGCATGGGGAACTGAATTCAAATTCCCAGTCCAAGTGCAAAAGAAGCCTAGCATACCTACCCCTGAAAAGTAGAGATAGGAATATCTCAGGTGCTCAGTAGGCAGAGAGCATGGCCAAATCCTGAGTTCCAGGTTCAACAAGAGACCCTGTCTCAGAAAATAAAGTGTAAAGCAATAGAGTATAACACCTAACATTGACCCTTGACCCCCACCCACATACCCACATACATCCCTACATACACAGGCATGTGCACCAACGAAAACATATGCACATACATGCCTGTATCATAATATAAATGTCAAACATTTCTACAAAAGAAAATTTTAAACCACTAGTTAACATAAAAGTTGTGATGAATAAATAATTTGAATAGTCTAAGCCATCTCTCCTTTAGAACCCCAAATAAGAAAAATAAAATAAAAATATTACATTATGTAAAAGGAATTTTCAAAGTATAAGCTTGCTGCATAAAAAGAAATTTAAACAGAGCGATTATAATTTTAATCACAAAAGATTGAGTGTCACAGTGAAACATTCAGATTCCTTTAGAAATGTGCAACATGATAACATTAATATGCCAGTTAACTAAATTATAAACATAATGCATAATTATTGAAACTCATAGTCAGATCGCTGGAACTTTTCACATGAATTGCTACAAAAGAAAGAAAAGTTGATGTGCTGGAGAAATGATGCCTTGCAAAGAGGAGCATGCTGCCAAGCCTGATGACCTGATGTTCTCGGGGTACTCAAATATGACATGAGAAACTGACTCCCAAGAGTTGTCCTCTGACTTCTACAGTACTCCATGGTGCATGTCTGAGCATGTGCACACGCTTTCATGCCTGCGTTCCCACACACACAGAGGGAGAAATGATAGGTAGATGATAGATAGTAGATAGATAGATAGATAGATAGATAGATAGATAGATAGATAGAAAGATAGACGATAGAAATGTAATTTTTTCAGAGATGAAAAGTTGAAGTAAAAACGACTAGTGTTTGTCTTCATTAGAAAAACTAAAGGTCTTAAAGATAACATAAAAATATCTAAAATAAATTATTATTCAATATAGCTTTTTCTTATTTTTTTAATACACCTACTTAAAATGCAAACCAACTCAGCATGTCCTGACCTACTCTTTCCAATTTCTGAATGTCAAACACTTAGAGAATTGTTAGCTGTCAAGAGTTCGGAGTCTATGGAAACCGAGAAACTGGACATTTGGCATTTCAACACTCTGAAACAAGTGATTTATTTATTTAATTAGTGTAAGAGAAAATGTATCCATGTGGCTATCTGAGCACACACACTGTCTTCAGAAATGTCCTCAAATGGAAAAATAAGAATTGGGAAAGAGGATAAAATACTGCTAGCTTAGCAGGAAACAATTGGGACCGACCCCAGGTTACCCAGACATCCCCTG
>NW_026596166.1:21880046-21952046 GCF_907164565.1 Psammomys obesus
AATAATAAAAAGAGATGAGGAAGGACACTTCATACTCATCAAGGGAAAATTCCACCAGGAAGACATCACAATCCTGAACATCTATGCCCCAAATACAAGAGCACCCACATTTGTAAAAGAAACATTGATAAAATTTAAACCACATATAGATCCCCACACATTAATAGTGGGAGACTTCAACACCCCACTCTCAACAAAGGACAGGTCAACAAAACAGAAATTAAACAAAGAAACAATATCTCTGACAGAGGTCATGAATCAAATGGACCTCACAGACATCTACAGAACTTTACACCCAAACACAAAAGAATTTACCTTCTTCTCAGCACCTCATGGAACCTTCTCCAAAATAGACCATATAGTTGGTCACAAAGCAAGCCTCAACAGATACAAGAAGACTGAAATAATCCCTTGTATCCTGTCTGATCACCATGGAATAAAGCTGGACTTCAACAACAACAGAAATAGCAAAAAGCCTACACACTCATGGAAACTGAACAACTTGTTACTAAATGACAGCTGGGTCAGGGAAGAAATAAAGAAAGAAATTAAAGCCTTTCTAGAACTCAATGAAAATGAAGACACAACATACCCTAACTTGTGGGACACAATGAAAGCAGTGCTAAGAGGAAAGTTCATAGCACTAAGTGCCTTCAAGAAGAAATTCGAGACAGCTCATTCAAGCAACTTAATGGCCCACTTAAAAACCCTAGAAAAAGAAGAAGCAGACACACCAAAAAGGAGTAGACGGCTGGAAATAATCAAACTCAGGGCTGAAATCAATCAATTAGAAACAAATAAAACAATTCAAAGAATCAATGAAACCAAGAGCTGGTTCTTTGAGAAAATCAACAAGATAGACAAACCCTTAGCCAAGCTAACTAAAAGGCAGAGAGACACCACCCAAATCAACAAAATCAGAAATGAAAAGGGGGACATAACTACAGACACTGAGGAAATCCAAACAATCATTAGGACTTACTTCAAAAGTCTATATGCCACAAAATTTGAAAATCTAAATGAAATGGACAATTTTCTTGATCGATTTGACTCACCAAAGCTGAATCAGGACCAGGTAAATCAACTAAATAGTCCTATATCCCCCAAAGAAATAGAAGCAGTCATCAAAAGTCTCCCATCCAAAAAAAGCCCAGGACCAGATGGCTTCAGTGCAGAATTCTACCAGACCTTCAAAGAAGAGCTAACTCCAATTCTCTTCAAACTATTCCACAAAATAGAAACAGAAGGAACATTACCAAACTCATTCTATGAAGCCACAATCACCTTGGTACCTAAACCTCACAAAGACTCAACAAAGAAAGAGAATTTCAGGCCAATCTCCCTTATGAACATTGATGCAAAAATACTTAACAAAATACTTGCAAACCGGATCCAAGAACACATCAAAGATATTATCCACTATGACCAAGTAGGCTTCATCCCAGGTATGCAGGGGTGGTTCAATATACGGAAATCCATCAATGTGATCCACCATATTAACAAACTGAAAGAAAAAAACCACATGATAATCTCCCTAGATGCTGAAAAAGCATTTGACAAAATCCAACATCCATTCATGTTTAAAGTACTGGAGAGATCAGGGATACAAGGCACATATCTAAACATAGTAAAGGCGATATACAGCAAGCCTATAGCCAACATCAAACTAAACGGAGAGAAACTTAAAGCAATCCCACTGAAATCAGGGACAAGACAAGGCTGCCCACTGTCTCCATATCTCTTCAACATAGTGCTGGAAGTCCTTGCTAGAGCAATAAGACAGTCGAAGGAGATCAAGGGGATACAGATGGGAAAGGAAGAAGTCAAATTATCACTATTTGCAGATGATATGATAGTATATATGAGTGACCCCAAAAACTCTACCAGGGAACTCCTACAGCTGATAAACACCTTCAGCAAAGTGGCCGGATATAAAATTAACTCAAAAAAATCAGTAGCACTCCTGTATACAAAAGACAAAAGGGCTGAGAAAGAAATTAGAGAAACAACACCATTCACAATAGCCACAAATGACATAAAGTACCTTGGCGTAACCCTAACCAAGGAAGTCAAAGACTTGTATGAAAAAAATTTCAAGTCTCTGAAGAAAGAATTAGAGGAAGATATGAGAAGATGGAAAGATCTCCCATGCTCATGGCTTGGCAGGATTAACATAGTAAAAATGGCCATCTTACCAAAAGCAATCTACAGATTTAATGCAATTCCCATCAAATTGCCAACACAATTCTTTACAGACCTGGAAAGAAAAATTCTCAACTTTGTATGGAATAACAAGAAACCGAGAATTGCTAAAACAATCCTCTACAATAAAAGATCTTCTGGAGGTATCTCCATCCCTGATCTCAAGCTGTACTATAGAGCAACTGTTATAAAAACTGCATGGTACTGGCATAGAAACAGAATGGTGGATCAATGGAATCGAACAGAAGACCCAGAAATAAACCCACACACTTACGGACACCTGATTTTTGACAAAGATGCCAAAACCATACAATGGAAAAATGATAGCATCTTCAACAAATGGTGCTGGTCCAACTGGATGTCTACATGTAGAAAAATGAAAATAGATCCATACTTATCACCCTGCACAAAACTGAAGTCCAAGTGGATCAAAGACCTCAACATAAAACCAGACACATTAAATCGGCTAGAAAAAAAAGTGGGGAATACCGTAGAACTCATTGGTACAGGAGAAAACTTCCTGAACAGAACACCAACAGCACAGGCTCTAAGAGCAACAATCAATAAATGGGACCTCATGAAATTGAAAAGCTTCTGTAAAGCAAAGGACACCGTCATCAAAACAAAGCGACTGCCTACAGATTGGGAAAGAATCATCACCAACCCTCTATCTGACAGAGGACTCATATCCAATATATATAAAGAACTAAACAAGCTGAAAAGCAACAAACCAAGTAATCCACTTAAAAAATGGGGAACAGAGCTAAAGAGAGAATTCTCTGCAGAGGAATATCGAATGGCAGAGAAGCACTTAAAGAAATGCTCAACCTCATTAGCCATTAGGGAAATGCAAATCAAAACAACCCTGAGATTTCACCTTACACCCATCAGAATGGCCAAGATGAAAATCTCAAGGGACAACACATGCTGGAGAGGTTGTGGAGAAAGGGGAACGCTTCTCCACTGCTGGTGGGAATGTAAACTGGTACAACCACTCTGGAAATCAATCTGGCGCTTTCTCAGACAACTAGGAATAGCGCTTCCTCAAGATCCAGCCATACCACTCCTAGGCATATACCCAAAAGAGGCGCAAGTACACAACAAGGACATTTGTTCAACCATGTTTGTAGCAGCTTTATTTGTAATAGCCAGAAGCTGGAAACAACCCAGATGCCCCTCAACTGAAGAATGGATGCAGAAACTGTGGTACATCTATACAATGGAGTATTACTCAGCAATGAAAAATAAGGAAATCATGAAATTTGCAGGTAAATGGTGGGACCTGGAAAGGATCATCCTGAGTGAGTTGACCCAGAAGCAAAAAGACACTCACGGTATATACTCACTCATATAAACATACAATATAGAATAAACCCACTAAAAGCTGTACATCTAAACAAACTAAGCAAAAGAGAGGACCCTAACTAAAATGTTCAATCCCCATCCTGAAAGGCAAAGAGGATGTACATCAGAAGAAAACGAAAATAGGAAACAACCTCGGAACCCGCTACAGAGGGCCTCTGAAAGCCAGAAGAAAACAGGAAACCACCTTGAAACCTGCCACAGAGGGCCTCTGAAAGCTTCTGCAGTATAGACTGTCAAAGCAGATGCTGAGCCTGATGGCCAACTGATGGGCAGAGTGAATGGAATTTTATGTAAGAAGTGGGAAATAGAAGAGCTGGAGGGAACGGGAACTCCACAAGCAGAGCAACAGAACAAGATAATTTGAACACAGGGAACTTCCCAGAGACTCCTACTCCAACCAAGGACTATTTGTGGAGATGACCTGGAACCCCTGCACAGGTGTAGCCCATGGCAGTTCAGTGTCCAAGTGGGTTACATAGTAATGGGAAGAGGGACTGCCTCTGACATAATCTGATTGGCCTGCTCTTTGATCACTTCCCCCTGGGGGGGAGCAGCCTTACCAGGCCACAGTAGAGGACAATGCAGCCACTTTTGATGAGAACTGATAGACTAAGATCAGAAAGAAGGAGAGGAGGACCTCCCCTATCAGTGGACTTGGGGAGTGGCATGCATGCAGAAAGGGGAGGGAGGGTGGGATTGGCAGGGGAGGAGGGAGGGGCTTATGGGGGGATACAAAATGAATAAAGTGTAATTAATAAAAAATAAATAAAAGATTTAAAAAAAAAATACTGCTAGCTTGGATAAGTGCAAATTAACTTAGATTCTAATGATAATAAAACCTACCTTATCAAATATATTTAATTACCATAATTAAATAAAGTTGCAGTTAGTTAAAAATGCTTTTTGTAGATTTCTGATGAAGTTATGGAAAGTTTGTGTTCCTCCATAATTCACATAATGACAGATTGGAACATTAATGGGGAGAGTGATGTTAATGGTTTCCCTTCAATATCATTTTTTCTTGATCATTTTTTGAGCCTAAAAATAACTTGAACTGGGCTTGGAGAGATGGCATAAGGGTTAAAAGTACTTACTGATCTTGCAGAGGACCCATGTTTAGTTCTCAGCACTGACATCAGACAGCTCATGATTGCCTATGACTCCAGTTCAGGAGGAACTAATGGCTTCTTTTGGTTACGTGGACACCTGCATGCATGTGGTGCACATTCATTCACACAGGCCATTCTGGTTTGTTTTCTGTTGCTGTGGTAAAACACTGACCAAAAGCAACTTGAGAAGAAAAAGGTTTACATGTCTAATGGTTTACAGTTTGTCATCATGGAAAGCCATGGCAGGAATCTGGAGACAGGAACCAGAGCAAAGACCATAATAGAACACTCCTTACCGGTCCAATTCCAAGCTTCCATTCAGCAAATTTCCTTATACAACCCAGGACCATCTGCCCAGGGGTGGCATTGCCCACAGTCAACTGGACTTTTTCCTTCCCAAGTGGTGGGATTACAAGCAAGCACCAATATGTCCGTACAGGTATCTAACCCAGGGCTTCAAATACGCTAGGTAAGCACTCTACCACATAGGGTATATCCCAAGCTTAGCTTGAGAATTCATGTAAAAGATAACGAAAACACACACACATACACTCCACACCGCTACCATCACTACCACCCCTATCACCAACAACACATCACCAACACCACAACTATCACCACCATCACCACCAACAACACCAAAGGTTGTGAATAAATCCACATTTCCCAGTGTGTTCCTTGGAAATCTAGATCTGAGAATCTTTTCCTTAAGTGGATTTTTGTTCTGATACATCTCCCTTTTATCACATTTTATTTTTCTTTTTGTACATCAAATTCATGAGAAAAATGCATAAATTATTCTTCATAAAGTGAAATCAATGTCCAGATAAAGAAATGACTGGAGACATTGTTCAATGGTTGTTTGCCAAGGACCTAGGTACAGTTGCCAGCAGCCACATGAGAGTACACAGCTATCTGTAGCTTCAGGGGATCTGATGCCCTCCTCTGACCTCTGAGGGCACCAGGTACCAGGCACATAGCATACTTAGATACATGGAAGCAAATATTAAATAATAAATAAATAATAGGAACAATGGGTACCAGATCTCCAAAAAGGCTCTTTGAGTCACTGTCTTATTATCTATCACTATAGGTTTGCCTGTTTATAAACTTAAATAAATAGAATCATTCATTGTGTTTGGATTCAATTGGTCAAAATTATGCTGGTGAAGTTCATTCATGTTGTTGCATGCAGTCATTTATTCATTCTCACTGTTGTGCTGTTTCGTTGCTGAATTCATCACACTCTGTTCATCCATTCTACTGTTGAGAAACATTTGAGCTGTTCCCATGAACACTCTAGCACATCTTTTACTAAATATAGATGTACTTTTTTGTTGTTGTTGGGCATATAATCTAAGAGTTTCTTGAGTTATGTTGAACTGTAAAACAAACCATATGTTCATCGTTTGTGATTGCAGCCAGCCAGTCTTTCCAAGTGATATAATAATCAGTTCTCCTAACACTGTCGATGAGAGTGTCATTACCCCACTTCCTTCACAACACTTAAAATTTTCTTTGTGATGAGGTATCACTGTGCAGCCCAAGCTGGCTTCTAACCCTTGAGCTCAAACAATTCTCCTGCCTCAAGCTTCTGGGAAGCTGGAGTATGCGCCATCATACCCTGCTGCACTGGAAATTTTTCTACTTTAAGTTTAACATTTCTTTTATGAATATATTGCAGTTTCAATTTTCGTTTCCCCAGTGCCTGGAAATTTGCATAGTTTCATTTGCCTCTTTTGGCTATTTAAATGTCCTCAGACATGACTGAATTGATTTCTTTAAGTTGTGTCTATTTGTATATGACTTATAGGCTTGTTTGTTTTTTATGTAAAGTTTTTGTTGGAGAATATGTATATTTTAGTGTGTGCAGTGTGTGGTGGGTGTGTTGTGTGGACATGTGTGAGCATGTAGAGTGTGTGCGAGTGAATACATATATGTATGAGTGTGCTATGTGTTCACTTGGTGGTGGATGTGAAAGTATGATGTGTATCATGTGTGAGTATGTGATGTGTTTGTGTGATGTGTTTGTGTGATGTGTTTGTGTGATGTGTTTGTGTGATGTGTTTGTGGGGGGGGATGTCCAGTGGGGGTGGTTGTGGTGTGTATGTGTGTGTGGTATGTGGTGTGTGTGTGTGTAAGATGTGTGTGTATGTGTATGATGTGTATGTGTATAAACATATATTTCACCCATGCCTATATCTTATCTTATTATTCCCTTAATGGTTAATTCGGTAAAAAGAAATTAATTTGCACACTAGACTATTTACTATTTCTTTCCCTCTGCATAGCTTATAAAGACTGTTTTCTTCCATGTCATGAAGATGGGCTCTATGCTATGTTACAAACATACTCTCTTAAAGTTTCTTAAATGCTGATTTACTTTTCTGAATCATTCAAAAAACAAGGATCATTTTTTTTTCTTTTGCTCTTATCGATACCCAATCCATCCAATACCTTTTATTGAAAAGAGCATATTTTATCTGCTTCCCCACAGGACCACTTTTATCATCAGTAACTGTGAGGTTTACTACAGGCCTCTCATACCATTCAAAGCCTGTCTGTCTATATGGCAGAACACAGCGTCTTAATTGTATGAAATCTTAAATAAAAGTATATGCATGCATGTGTGGTGTATGTATAAGAGAAATCAGTTGAACAAATATAATGCTACCATACATACAAATACGTTTGTGTGTTTGTGTTGCATATAAAGAGAAACTAGTTGGACATATATCTAATGCTACCATACATATAAATGTGTGTGTGTACAACATATTTTCCCAAATTAGATTTAACTCTGGAAGTTTTTTCATTGAACATCTTGTAGAACTAATGTTCTAAGTACTTTTTTTCTATCTACTCTGGGAACTAAGTAGGTATGTTTTCAGACAGTAAGAGCTGACCCTCAGGCTAACGTTGCTTATGAAAACTTACAGCTCTCAGCATGAGACGGGCCTTCTAATTTTCTTCACAAGCTGTATGAGATAAATTACATCAAGCTTTCATCATCTAAGCACTTAAAAGTAGACAGGTATCTACTTAAAGGAATGTAGTAGGAGAAATAAAAAAAAAATTGTACTAGCCTTACACTTCTAGATCCTGCAGGCTTGGTACTTCTTCCTTCACTCAGAATCAGAGACTAATAAATGAGTTCACCTAATACAGGGAGCGCCACCTACCTACCCAAAGTATCCTATTCACCATTGGTATCTGTAGCTATTGCTTTACGTGAGGCATCAGAAATTCTTGTCAGCACAACCTTAATTCGTATGGCATCTTACAGGGCTCAAAGTGCTGAAATCCTAATTCTTTTAATCAAAGATGGTGATGGCGAAGATAGAAAAATTCATCCTTTGAGCCGCTATGCAAGTCCATCTTATTTGCATTACAATCAAAGCTCTGAGACCTTTGGTCACCTAACATAAGGTCTATCCTGCCCATACCCATCATCCTTACAACTTCTGATTGCTCAAGCAATGTTTGTCACATATTCTACTCAAAGACCAATAATGAGAGATCTAAGATTTCTCCTTTATTTTCTTATATTAAAGCAGTTTTTGTATTTTTACTGGCTAGTGTTTTTTCAACTTGAAACAAGGTAGAGTCATTTGGCAAGAGGGAGCATCAGATGAGAAAATTCTACCAACAAATGGGCATGTAGGAAAGTCTCTGAGGCACTTTGTTAATTAGTGATTGATGTGGAGGTACCAGTCAATTGTGAGTGGTGCTATCCCAAAAGGTGTTATTAAGCTGTACAAGAGAGCAGGCTAAACAAGCAATGAGGAGCAAGCCAGTAAGCAGAACCCCTCCATGGCTTCTGCTGCAGTTCCTGCTCCAGGTTCCTTCCTTGAGATCCTGCCCTGACTTCACTCAGTGACAAACTATGACCTGGGCCTTGTAACATAAAATAAAAAATTTCCTCCCCAAGTTACTTTTGGCCATAGTGTTATATCACAACAATAAAAACATTAGCTAAGTCACTACTTTAATTTATATTATAAATATAATTTTAATTTATTATTTTAATTTATATTATAAAAACAGATAATTTTATACATTTAGCTAAAATAACAATTCAGTAGAAATTGTGTGTGTAGTTTCTTAAGAAACAGAAGAGACACTATTTTAATCAGACATACAGACTAAGTAAAATATATCAGATATGCTGGTTGAGGTAAAAATTTATGGAGTTTACAAGTATACCTGTAAATATAGGCTTTAAGAATTTTCTCAAAGCTCTCACAAGGTTCTTGTGTTTTATGAAGCACTGGGCCACACCACTGGGGATTGGAGTCCTTAAACATTGATTTTCCCTCACTAAGGGATTTGGTGAGGTATAGTGGAGAAAGCCCAAGAATCCAGACCTGAATTCGTGCGAACATTTAGCCCATTGCTGACTACCACTGAGCAAATCACCTAGACATTTGAACCTCATTTTCTCTATTTACAATTAGTATAAGTAATAGTGCTTATCCTTAAATCTTTGACACAACAATTCCATAAGGAGTTTCTGTGAAACACTTGATATGTCACCTGCAGCATACCATTTAATTCAGTTTGCATTCAGTCTTTTTTCTTCAGTGCATAATCCAGCACCACATGCATGAGTCTGTTAAAAAACAGTCTCACGTTCTTTTCTTTCAGTTTGTTAATATGGTGGATCACATTGGTGGATTTCCGTATATTGAACCACCCCTGCATACCTGGGATGAAGCCTACTTGGTCATGGTGGAAGATATTTTTGATGTGTTCTTGTATTCAGTTTGTGAGTATTTTGTTGAGTATTTTTGCATCAATGTTCATAAGGGAGATTGCCCTGAAGTTCTCTTTTTTTGTTGGGTCTTTGGAAATAGTAAGAGCTGGAGAGGACAGGAACTCCACAAGGAGAGCAACAGAACAAGAAAATTTGAACACAGGGAACTTCCCAGAGACTCATACTCCAACCAAGGACTATTCATGGAGATAACCTAGAACCCCTTCACAGATATAGCCCATGGCAGTTCAGTGTCCATGTGGGTTACCTAGTAATGGGAAAAGGGACTGCCTCTGACATAATCTGATTGGCCTGCTCTTTGATCACCTCCCCCTGAGGGGGGAGCAGCCCTACCAGGCCACAGAAGAGGACAATGCAGCCACATTTGATGAGAACTGATAGACTAAGATCAGAAAGGAGAGGAGAACCTCCCCTATCAGTGGACTTGGGGAGGGGCATGCATGAAGAAAGGGGAGGAAGAGTGGGGTCAGGAGGGGAGGAGGGAGGGGCTTATGGAGGGATACAAAATGAATAAAGTGTAATTAATAAAAAATAAAAAAAGTTAAAAAAACAGTCTCACGTACTAATCGTTGCCTTTAGCTCAGAAATGTTCACTCCAAAACTTTTCAATGCTTCAGAATAACCTAGATATTTTTGCCAGATTTTTTATTTATTTTTTATTAATTACAATTTATTCACTTTGTATCCCAGCTGTAGCCCCCTCCCCATCCCTTCCCAATCTCACCCTCCCTCCCTCTTCTTCTCCTATGCCCCTCTTAACCTAGATTTTTAAGACTACGAATGTGGCATGTCAGACCAAAAGAGAATTAAACATGAAATGACTTATGGAACTGAATGACATTCAGAGTCCCAAGTAGTAAAATCAAAATGTGAAGTTAATATTCAGTGCTGCCGTGTTAGACTTACTGGTATCGTCCGAGCACGATACTGCACCTGCCTTTCTCAAGTATACTAAAGAAGATCATCTAAATTTTTCACTGTGTCTTCAAATCAAAGTCATAAATGGCAGAATTGCTTGATCCTAAAACATAGACTCATGAGGCACTTTTTAAAAAAGAAGCAGTTATTGCTGGGTAATATTCCAGTGTGTAGATGTACCACAGTTTCTGCATCCATTCTCAACTGAGGGGCATCTGGGTTGTTTCCATCTTCTGGCTATTACGAATAAAGCTGCTACAAACGTGGTTGAGCAAATGTCCTTGTTGTGTACTTGAGTGTCTTTTGGATATATGCCTAGGAGTGATATAGCTGGATCTTGAGGAAGTGCTATTCTTAATTGTCTGAGAAAGCACCAGATTGATATCCAAAGTGGTTGTACAAGTTTACATTCCCACCAGCAATGGAGGAGGGTTCCCCTTTCTCCACATCCTCTCCAGCATGTGTTGTCACGTGAATTTTTGATCTTGGCCATTCTGATGAAATCTCAGGGTTATTTTGATTTGCATTTCCCTGATGACTAACGACATTGAATATTTCTTTAAGTGTTTCTCTTCCATTCTATATCCCTCTTCCATTCTATATCCCAGAGAATTGAGAATTCTCTGTTTAGCTCTGTACCCCATTTTTAATTGGATTAATTGATTTGTTGCTGTTTAACTTCTCGAGTTCTTAAAACAAAGAAATCACGAAATTTACAGGCAAATGGTGGGAACTGGAAAAGATCATCCTGAGTGAGGTATGCCAGAACCGGAAAATCACACAGGGTATATACTCACTCAGAAATGGATATTAGATACATAATATAGGATAAACATAGAAAATCTGTATACCTAAAGAAGCTAATCAAGAAGGAGGACTCTGGCTAAGATGCTCAATCACCATTCAGAAAGGCAAAGAGGATGGACATCAGAAAAGGGAGAAAACAGGGAATAGGACAGGAACCTACCACAGAGGGCCTCTGAAAGGCTCTACCCTGCAGAGTATCAAGGCAGATGCTGAGGTTTACAGCCAAGCTTTGGGGTGAGTGCAGGAATCCTATGAAAGAAGGGGGACATAGTAAGACCTGGAGAGGACAGGAGCTCCACAAGGAGAGCAACAGAACCAAAATTCTGGGCACAGGGGTCTTTTCTGAGACTGATATTCAAACAAGGAGCATTCATGGAGATAACCTAGAACCTCTCCACAGATGTAGCCCATGGCAGCTCAGTGTCCTAGTGGGTTCCATAGTAATGGGAATAGGGACTATCTCTGACATGAACTCATTGGCCTGCTCTTTGATCACTTCCCCTTGAGCAGGGAGCAGCCTTACCAGGCCACCGAGGAAGACAATGCAGCCATTTCTGATGAGACCTGATAGACTAGGATCAGAAGGAAGGAGAGGAAGACCTCCCCTATCAGTGAACTTGGGAAGAGGCATGGGTGGAGAAGGGGGTGGGAGGATGGGAATGGGAGAAGAGGACGGAGGGAGCTACAGGGAGAAACAAAGTGAATAAACTGTAATTAATGAATATAAAAAATTAAAAAGAACCAGTTAAAGATACCAGCTTACAAGCTATAACATTACAATGAATGCAAAGCAGAATGTTATCAGAAGTATTTCATGTTAAATCATAGAACTTTTCTACACTGAAAGATATGAAAAGAATAATATGCCTGGAACAAGAAAGCGAAAAAAAAGTAGGAGATTAATGGGGAGATAAGTGAGGGCAATAGGGGTGAAAATAAATAAAATAGTTTATATACATATATAAAATTATCAAATAGTAAAAAACTTATAATTATCAGTAAAAATAATGTGTCTAAAAAATCAGAACAAACGAAACTAACAGTGGGAACTTTCCGTTACAGCAGGAATCACAAAGCCAGTAGCCTCTGCTGCTTAAAGCTTTGCTGTTCACAAGTCTCCTTGGGACCCACCTAATGACATCCTGTGGCAATCTTAATTATATCCTTATCTACACACTTAGAATGTTTTACCCAACACTTTGTTCTTATGTGTTTATCCAAAATCCTCATAGTGCCATAGTGGACATAAAAGCCTTGACCAATATAATCTTGAAAAGTCTCAGAATAAGTCATTTCATACACAAGAGACAACGCTACCAGGAAAAAAAAAAATGATAAGGAGAAAAGGTCAATACAATGAAATAAGAAAATTAGCCAGGCATGGTAATCCCAGCACTTCAGAAGCTAAGGTATTGCCATAAGTTCAAGGCCAGTATGCACCATGTAGCGTCAGACCAACCAGAGTTATATAACCGAACCACAGGATCCTGCCTGCCCCCCCCCCCCCCCCAAAAAAAAAGAAAAACACTAACTAAAGTTCTTGGGAAATTAATGCAATAGAACACTACACAATCTTCAAAAGGAATATGAAAAAATATTTATAGCCAGAAGTGGTTATAAAGCAAGCATGCGTAATTAACAGGAAAAAAATTAGGATACAAAAGTGTGGCTAGTATGTTGTCTTTTCCGTAAGAATGGAGGGAGCAGAAGGCAGACACCAGTGCTTTTCAGTATTGAACATAATATAAAACAATTTTTGCAAATATGCTTGTCTCTAGGGAAAAGAGAAAGCAAGAATAGATGTTTACCTTCTCTAAGAGTTTCTTGTTCATAATTTTGATCCCGAAATGTGTCACAGATTTTAAATTGAATTTTATAAAATATCTAAACCCCAATTGAGATAAAGCATGCATGCTTCAAACTTTTCTGCCCCCTGAATACAACTACAAAAATCTAGACTAGACAGATGTAAAGGCACCTATTGGATGACTTAAAGTAATTAACAGCAGGTGTTAGAACACTGAGTACTATCAAATTGGAGGTGAACATGACACTTTCCCTGCAGTATACCCTTGCTATAACTTGACAAAGCCAGAGATGTGAGATTTATGATGCAGAGAGAAAGTCAGAAGCCCACCAGGTCTGATTTGAAGGTCCAAAAATAATCCTTCTGACAGTCAAAAGGAATGTGGAAATCTTCCGAGTTCATCCCCTCGCTTTCCCTATGAGCTCCCTAATAGTGTTTTTGAACAGCTAAAAAGGAATAATTACTCCAATCGATTGAACCTTTGGCAGGAAGCCAATCACAGCTATGGGATTCCACAAAAGCCAGGACTTCTCAATCTTAAGAGCAGCTGCAGTTCTAAAAGAGCCAGGCATCCACAACACTATTCTCTCTTGGTTTTCCCTCTGCTTGCAGCACTCTGGCTACACAGACTGAACCACACAACTGAACTATTGGAACACACCAAACAGGGTAACTAAAACCAGCATTCTACCCAGAGGACAAAACAGGCATCATAAAACCTCAGAAATACTGGGGGAGGGATTTCCCAGCTCCTTATCCTGGGTCTAGCCTGGTAAGCCTCCCTAACTTCCCAGTGCATGCCTTCTCCCCATCAGAACACATCTAGCCAGAGAACTACATCCTGTACCCTGGCCTAGTCTGACCACACCATGAGCCCTACAATCAATTTCCATTGCTTCCACCAGAAGGTGGTCTACTGCTACCACACCGCCTCATGTCCCTTCTGAGGTACATTCAGTTTTTCCGCCCAGCCAGCTCTACCCCCACAGGCTTGGAATAGGAAGCCCATCTCATACACCAGCCAGGTCCCTCAGTCCATCCTCTGACTTCATTTCCACCCAAGCTATTTCCAAACTATAGACTCAATCTGCCTCTAAGTCCTCCTTCTAACCCAATCCATTCAGTCCAGATAAGTCTTACAAGTAGTAAAAGATGCCTACATTCCCAGATATCCTCACAAAAATACCGACAGTAAGAAAGATAAAAAAAAAAAAAGCTCAATGAAGTTAAGGTTAAAGAACTTAAGGATAATAAACACTTGAGTAATTCCAAAAAATTAATAAACAGACAGAAACAAAATGTTGATGTAAATTATGAAGACAATCTAGGCCCTGGGAACAGAACTCAATGAGAAGATAGAAACACTGAATAGGTTGCAAGTTGAAATGAAGATGAGAATTTTAAAACCCAATAGCTCAACTAGAAAACTCAAAGGAAACCTTTACAAATACATTGAATCAAACAAAAGACAGAATACCAAGGCTTGAATTTAAAGTAGAGGCTCTAGACCAAATAAACAAGGCATGTAAAAAAGACAGTTCCCAAATTCTGTCACTCTAATACTCAAACCAGGGAAGACACACACACACACAAACACACATACAACCAAAAAACAAAAAACTACAGGCCAGTATCTTTCATGAACATAGGCACAAATATGATCAATTAAAATATCTGCACATAGGACACATTCATACCTCAAAAAGGTTATCTACATGGCCAAGTTAACTTTGTCTCTGAAATACAGGAGTATTTTATACATATATATATATATATATATATATATATATATATATACACATACATATATAACATGCATGACTTATGTATAACATACATAAGTCAACAAGTATAATAAACTACACAAATGAATTTCATCAAGAATCACATCCTCTCAATAAATACAGAAAAAGACAAAGTCAACAGTCCTACAAATATAAGACTAGAAATAATATGACTCAAGATACTAAAAGTTATATATTAGAAACCCAAAGCCAATTTCATACACACACACTGACATATTAAAAAAAATAAATATTTTAAAATGTGGAGCAAAATAAACCATACTCAGAAAAAAATGTATTGCGTATTTTTTCATATCTATAACCTGAACTTAAAATTATGTGTGAGCATGTATACACACACACACACACACACACACACACACACACACACACACGTATATATGAGAGTTTAGGTTATGAAACCAGAAACAGAGCATTATGAGGGGAAGAGCTCTTTAGGAAGGTGTAAGATAACAGAAGTAATGAGATGCATGCAATAGGAAAGCAGAAGGGGTGACTAATTGGGGAAATAAAAGGAGCTACATGGAACAGAGAGGGGACACAGGAGCGCAGTAGGACGAGGAGTGGATAAGAATATGGTATAAAAGCACAGGTTTATGAAGATAACAGAATGAAAATGCACATTTCGTGAAATCATTTTTAATAGCTGAAAAATATACCATTGTGTAAAAGTACCAAATTTTGTTTATCTATTCGACACCTGAGGGACATCTAAGCTTCTTCCAGTTTCTGGCTATTATAAAGCGACCCTAGAACCCCTGCACAGATGTAGCCCATGGCAGTTCAGTGTCCATGTGAGTTACCTAGTAATGGGAAGAGGGACTGTCTCTGACATAATCTGATTGGCCTGCTCTTTGATCACCTCCCCCTGAGGGGGGAGCAGCCCTACCAGGCCACAGAAGAGGACAATGCAGCCACTTTTGATGAGAACTGATAGACTAAGATCAGAAAGGAGAGGAGAACCTCCCCTATCAGTGGACTTGGGGAGGGGCAGGCATGCAGAAACGGGAGGGAGGGTGGGATCAGGAGGGGAAGAGGGAGGGACTTATGGGGGGATACAAAATGAATAAAGTGTAATTAATAAAAAATAAAAAACAAAAAAAATTTAAAAAGCCACACTGAACATGGCTGAGCAGGTGTCCTTGTGGTAGGATGGAGCAGCCTTTAGGTATAGGACAAAGAGTGGTATAGATAGGTCTTGAGATAAATCAATTTCTAATTTTCTGAGTGACCATAATACTGATTCCCATAGTGGCTACACAAGTTTGCCCTTTCACCAGCACAGAGGAGTGTTCCCCTTACTCTACATCCTCACCAGCATGAGATGTTACTTAGGTTATTGATCTTAGCCTTTCTAACAGGTATCAAACGAAATCTCAAAGCAGTTTTGATATTCATTTACATGAAGGCTAAGGATGTTGAACATTTCTTTACCTGTTTCTTAGCCATTTGATATTCCTCTATCAAAAATTCTGTTTAGAGCTATACCCAACTTTTTAATTAGATTATTTAGGTTTGTGATATCTAGTTTCTTGAGTTCTTTACATACGGGACATATTAGCCCTCTATCAGATATGGAATTGCTAAAAAAAAGTCTTTTTCCATCCTATAAGCTGCCACTTTTTCCTATTGATGCTGTCCTTTGATGATGAAACTTTTCAGTTTCATGAGGTCACATTTATTAATTATTTTTTACATTTATTAAATATTGATCTTAGTGCCTGCCCTATTGGTGTCTTTTTTAGAAATTTGTCTTCTATGCCAATGTATTCAAGGCTATTCCCCCTTTTATTTCAGGTTTAGTGTATCTGGT
This sequence comes from Psammomys obesus, assembly GCF_907164565.1. Classification (NCBI taxonomy): domain Eukaryota; kingdom Metazoa; phylum Chordata; class Mammalia; order Rodentia; family Muridae; genus Psammomys; species Psammomys obesus. Next base: position 21,896,650 of record NW_026596166.1, read on the forward strand.
TTGTGTTGAGGTCCTTGATTCACTAAAACTTGTGTTTTGTGCAAGGTAATAAATATAGATCTATTTGTAGTCTTCCACGTGCAGACATCTAGATTGACTAGCCAGCATTTTTTTTGAAGATGTTGTCTTTTTTTCAGTATGTATTTCTGGCTTCTTTATCCAAACTCAGATGGCCTTTCGTGTTTATATTTATGACTGTCTTAGATCTGATGCCATTGATCAACATGTCTGTGTTTAAAGCAGTACCATGAGGTTTTTATTACTATAGCTCTCAGTACAAGTTGAAACTAAGAATGGTGGTACCTTCAGTAACTCCTTTATTGTTCAGGGTTGTTTTAGCTTTTCTGAGTTTTTTTTTTTTTATTTGCCATAAGAAGTTGATAATTGTGCTTTCAAGATCTGTGAAGAATTGTGTTGGAATTTGGATGGAGATAGCGTTGAATCTTTAGATTGTTTTTTGTAGGATGGCCATTTTTACTATTTTAATTCTATTTATTCATGAGCATGGGAAATCTTTCCATCCTCTGATAGATTATTCAATTTCTTTCTTGAAAGACTTGAAATTTTTCTCATACAAGGTTTTCACTTGCTCTGTTAGAGTTACCCTAAGATACATTATTTGTACCTACTGAGAAAAGTGTTGTTTCCCTGATTTTCTTCTCAGTCCATTTGGCATTTTTATATAGAATGGATGCTGATTTTTTTTTTTTACTTAATCTTGTATTTTGCCACTTTGCTGAAAGTGTACATCAGCTCCTGGAATTCCCTCATAGAATTTTTATGGTCATTTATGCATATTACCATAACAGCTGAAAATAATAATACTTCAACTTCTTTTCTAATTTTTATCCCCTTGATCTCCTTCAATTGTCTTATTGCTCTAGCTAATACTTCTTATTGCTCTGCTACTACATTGAATAGATATGGACAGAGAGGAAAACCTTTTCTCTTCCCTGATTTTAGAGGAATAGCTTTTGGAGTTTTTCACCATTTAATCGGATGTTGGGTATAGGTTTGCTGTAACTGCCTTTGTTATGTTGAAGTATGCCCTTTGTGTCCCTAATCTCTCCAGGACTTTTATCCTGAGGAGGTATTGGACTTCATCAAAGTCCTTTTCTGTACCTAATAGATGATCATGTTTTTATTTTCTTTCTATTTGTTTATATGGTGGATTACATTACTGATTTTCTGTAAATTACTATTGAGCCATTCCTGCATCTCTGGGATGGAGCCTATTTGATCATGGTGATGCTCTTTTGATGTGTCCTCAGATTTGCAAGTATTTGCAAGTATTTGATTATTTTTATGTCAATGTTCATGAGGAAAATTGGTCTGAAATTCTCTTTCTTTGTTGAATCATCGGTGTAAATATCAGGGTGACTGTGGCCTCATAAAATGAATTTGGCAATGTGGACCTTCTGTTTCTGTTTTGTGAAATAGTTTGAGGCATATTGGTATTATTTCTTCTTTGAAGGTCTAGTAGAATTCTATGCTAAAACCATCTGGCCCTGGACTCTTTTTGGCTGGGAGAATTTTTATGACTGCTTCTATTTCCACAGGGTTAGAGGCCTATTTAAATTGTTTTTCTGATCTTAATTTAACTTTGATAAATGGTACTTACTGAGAAAATAAACCATTTTTTTTTTTTTAGGTTTTCCTATTTTGTGGAGTACCTGTTTGTTTGTTTGTTTGTTTGTTTGTTTGTTTGTTTTTCAGCTAATGAACTAATGATTCTTTGGATTTCCTTGGTATCTGTTATGCTCCCCTTTTCATTTCTGATTTTGTTTATTAGAATAGTCTCTCTGTGTCTTTTAGTTATTTTGGATAAGGATTTAATCTAGCTTGTTGATTTTCTCAACTCTTCGTTTATTGATTCTTGGTATTGGCCTCAGCTTGATTATTTCTTGCTGTCTACTCCTCTTGAGTGTGCTTACTTCTTTCTGTTTGAGAGCTTTCAAGTGTGCTATTAAGTTGATAGTATGAGATCGCTCCATTTTTTTAATGCAGTCGCTTATTGCTATGAACTTTCCTCTTAGCACCACTTTCATTGTTCTCATAAGTTTGGATATGCTGTGTATTTATTTCTATTGAATCTTAGTGAGTCTTTAATTTCTTTCTTTCTTCCTTGATCCAGTAGTCATCCAGTAGAGAGCTGTTCAGCTTCCGTTAGTGGGTGGGCTTTCTATTGTTTCTGTTGTTTATACCCAGATTTAATTCATGGTGGTCTTATAAGATGCAGGGAGCTATTTCCATTTTCTTATATCTGTTAAGATTTGCTAATATGTCCAAGTATGTGGTTAATTTCAGAGATAGTTCTATGAAGTTCTGAGAAGGCATATTCTTTTGTATTTGGGTAAAATGTTCTGTAAATATGTTTGATCCATTTGATTTATACCATCTGTTAGACCCAGTATTTCTCTGTTTAGTTTTTGTCTGGATGACCTGGCCATTATGAGATTGGGGTACTGAAGTCTCCAACTATCAATGTGTGAAGGTTGATGTGTGACTTAAGCTGTAGTAGTGTTTCTTTTATAAACTCGGATGGCCTTGTATTTAGAGCATAAATGTTAAGAATTGTAATGTCATCATGGTGGAGTTTTCTTTTGATTAATATGTAGTGCTCCTCCCTATCTCTTTTAATTTTTTTGGCTAGAAACCTATTTTGTTAGATATTACAGTAGCTAAACCAGGTTGTGTCTTAGGTCCATTTGCTTGATAAGGACCAACTTTTTCCAACCCCTTACCCTGAGGTAATGTCTATCCTTCTTGTTGAGATATGTTTCTTGTATGCAACAGAAGGATGGATCCTACTTTTGCATCAATTCTGTTAGACTGTGTATTTTTATTAAGGAATTGAGACCATTGATATTGACCTATAAATGACTAATGATTATTAATTCCTGTTATTTTGTTCTTGGTGGTGGTGGTAGTGAAGGTGTGTGTGTGCGTGTGTGTGCATGTGTGTGTGTGTGTGTGTGTGTGTGTGTGTGTGTGTGTGTGTGTTTTCTCTCTTTTGTTTTTACCGGTGTGAAATTATCTCCTTACTCTGTTTTCATGGATGTAGTTAAGCTCCTTATTTTGGAGTTTTCCTTCTAGTACTTTCTGTAGGGCTGGATTTATAGATAAATACTGTTTTAAATTGACTTTATCATGGAATATCTTGTTTTCTCCATCTATGGTGATTGAAAATTTTGCTGGACATTGTAGTCTAGGCTGGCTTCTGTCCTCGAAGTCTGAAGCACATCTGTCCAGGTCCTTCTTGCTTTTAGAGTATCCACTGAAAAGTCAGGTATAATTCTAATAGGTCTTTTCCTTGTAGCTTTTAATATTCTTTCTTTGTTCTGTGGGGGAGGTTGTTTGTTTGTTTGTTTTTGTTTTGTTGTTTTACAATTTATTCATTATATATCCTGATTGAAGCCCCCTCCCTCAATTCCTCCCAGTCCCACTGTCCCTCCTTTTTCCCCTCTTTTCCCTTCCCCTAGTCCACAGAAAGGGAGAGCTCTCCTCTGCCATCTGCCCAAAGCTTATTGAGACTCATCAGGACTGCCTGGATCCTCTTCCTCTGTGGCCTGGCAAGGCCGCATTGCCAGAGGCAAGTGATGAAAGATCAGGCAATCTAGTTCATGACAGAGGTAGCACCTGCTCCCCTTACTCAGAGACTCACATGGATAATGAGCAGCCAATTGTCTACATCTGAGCAGGGGTTCTAGGTGCTCTCCATGCATGGTGATGGGTTGATGTATCAGTCTCTGCAGGACCCCCTGATCTCACTTTTTTAGTTTGTTGATCTCCTTGTAAGGCTCCTATCCCCTCCATATCCTTCTATCTCCCCTTCTTCCCTAAGACTTACTGTGCTCTGCCCTAAGTTGGGCTATGAGTCTCAGCATCTGCTTCAACCCCCTGTTGGGTAAAGTCTTTCAGAGAACCCTATAGAGTAAGCTCCCATCCTGTTTCCTCTCTTCCACACCTTCTGGTGTCTATCCTGTTTGCCATTCTGAATAAGATTTAAGCATCCTCCCTAAGGTCCTTCTTGTTGTTTAGCTTCTTTAGGTCTGTAGATTTTAGTATGGTGATCCTCTATTATATAAGTAATATTCACTTAGAAGCGAGTGTATACCATGCCTGTCTTTCCATTTCTGGGCTATCTCACTCAGGATGATCTTTTCTAGTTCCATACATTTGCTGGCAAATTTCATGATTTCCTTGTTTTTAATAGCTTAGTAGTAGTCGTGATTATTATGTGACAAGTAAACTTCCTTTTCTGGTCCAATCTGATTGATGTTCTGTAAGCTTCTTGTACCTTTATTGGTATCTTCTTTTTTAGGTTAGGAAGATTTTCTTCTATAATTTAGTTGAAAATATTTTCTGGACCTTTGGCCTGAGATTCTTCTCCTTCCTCTATTCCTATTATTTTTAGGTTTGTTTTTTCATAGTGTCCCAGATTTCCTGAATGTTTTGTGTTAGGAATTTTTTAGCTTTATCATTTTTTGACAGATGTATCCATTTCTTCCCATTTCTTTAATGCCTGATATTCTCTCTTTCATTTCTTGTACTCTTTTGGTGAAGCTGGCCTCTGTAGTTTCTCTTCAAATTTTTAAACTTTTTATTTCCAGAATTCCCTCAGTACAATCTTTATTTTTTTCTTTGTTGCTTCTATTTCCATTTTCACATCTTGAACAGTTTTATTCACTTCCTTAACTGTTTGTTCAACTGTATTTTCTTGGATTTCTTTAAGGGATTTATTCATTTCCTCTTTGAGGACCACTATCATTTTTATATAGTTGGTTTTAAGGTCCTTTTCTTGTGTTTCTGCTATTCTGGAATCTTAGTGTCTGCTGTCAGGGATAGCTGAGGTCTAGTGAAGACATACTGGCTTAGCTATTATTGTGTTCTTATGCTACACCTAAGCATATGGGTTTGGGATGATTATGGGTCTAGGTGTTGATTTCTAGGTTTGTCTTTATTGGGTGAGTGTTTTGTTCCTCGGTTTCTACTTTCTCTCTGGATTTTTGGGAGTATGTGATGGCTGTGTGGTGCCTGTTTTGATGGCCTACTTAGCTAGTGTGTGCATAAGGAATGCCTGCTGGTGTTGGGGGCTGGGATAAAGAGATGAGTGGTGAAGGGCAGTTAAAAGGGGATCGTCTTCGGGATCCACAGGATATGTACAGTGGGGAAAGGAGGATGCAGCTGGTGTTTTGTTGTTATTGCTGAATTCTACCAGACCTTTGAATAAGAACTAATACCAATGAGTCTCAAACTATCCTATAAAATAAGAAAAGGAAGGAACAATACCAAATTTTATTTGGGAGGTTAGTATGATTCTTATACCAAAACAATGCAAAACAAATGAAAGATAAACACACAAAAAATGACAATTATAGACTGATCTCCCTGATAAATATAGATTTTCAAATTCTCAACTTTAAGAACACATGAAAATAATCATTCACCACCATCAGGTAATCTTTATTCCAGGGATCTAGAGGTTGTTATGCATACACAAATCAGTAAGTATAATATATCACATAAATGAACTGGGGAGAAAGAAATCACATAATTTTGACAGATGCAGAAAAGGATTTTGACAAAATACAGTCTCTATAATAAAGATTTTTAAAACACTCAAGAGAGAAACTAAAGAAGACAATGAAAGATGGAAAGCCCTCTGAGGTCCAGTAATTGTAAGAATACATGTAGTGGAAACAAGTAGATAACTGAAAGTAATCTATAGAATTAACACAGTCTCTAAAATACCAGTGTCATTCTACACAGACATGTGGGACATCATCTTAGAATCTATTTGAAAGCATAGACCCCAGGTAGACAAAGCAGATCAGAATAAACACAGTAATGCTAAAGATATTACCATGCTTAATTTCAGGCTCATACAGCAAAGTCATACAATAGGAACAGATCATGTAGATCAATGAACAGAATATAAAACCTAGTCAAAAACCCTCATTGCTCCACCTACCTAATTACAAGGATGCCAAAAGTACTCACTGAAGAAAGGAGAATAGCCTTTTCAACAAATGGTGCTGAGAAAACTAGACAGTCACATGCTGAATAATGAAATTAGACAATTATCTCACACTTTGCACAATAATTAATTCTAAGTGGATCTAAGACAATAATACAAAATCTGAAAATTTTAAACTGTCAAAAGAAAAAGTAATGAATAGCCTTCAAGACACAGGCTTAGGCAGAAACTTTCTGAATAAGACTTCAGTCACTCAGAAAATAAGGACAGTTATCAACAAATGAAATCTCAAGAAATTATAAGGCTTTCACACAGGAAGGAAAAAAGTTGAGTGAAGAGATAGAATAAAGAATGGAAAAAATATCTTTCAGCAATATGTTGTCGGAGAATTGAAATGTAAAATACATAAAGAACTCAAAAAATTAAACAAGGAAGAACAAACAACCCAATTTTTAAATGGTCTATAAAACTAAACAGTTATCAAAATGATAAATACAAATGACCAATAAATATTTTAAGTATGTTTAACATCATGAGTTACCATGAAAATTCAAATTGAAAGACTCATTTTACCCCTGTAGATTGACTAACCTCAATACTACAAAGGACATGACATTCTGCTCTACAGATACAGCTGTATTCATTGCCACTTTATTCACAAGAACTTATAAAATTTGCAGGTAAATTGATAACATAGAAAATATTGTACAGAAAGAGGTAACCTAAACTCAAAGATAAATGCCACATGTTCTCTCTCATTTGTGATTCCAAATGCAAATCAGATTGCTTTCCAGAGTGGTTGTACCAGTTTACATTCCCACCAGCAATGGAGAAGGGTTCCCCTTTCTTCACAACCTCTCCAGCATGTGTTGTCACTTGAGTTTTTCATCTTGGCCATTCTGATGGGTGTAAGGTGAAATCTCAGGGTCGTTTTGATTTGCATTTGGAATCCAAAGCTAGGAATATAAATGAGTCAGCATAGACACCAGGAAAGTAAAAAGGTGTCTTGGAATTTATAGATTTGTAGAGAAAAGAACAGTAGAATATAGGTGTTGTGGACAGGAAAACTGCTGTGGGAACTTTAACTGGGGAGAAAAAAAATGCAGGCCATACAGAGAGAGAGGAAGGAAGGACAAATAACACTAAAGTTGTTTGGAAAGGTCATAAAAATCATGATGCCTTATGCTGACTTAAAATAAATTTACAATTACATGAGGACATTTGTACACACACTTTTCAATGAAATCACATGACTTGGGATAATAATGTACTGTTCCCAAGCCACAGGATAACAATGACTCTAGAAACCAATAGGAGAAATTTCTTTCAGATGTTGGTAAAGAAAGAACAATAGACTCTCCAAATAATATGGGTTATTGACTCCCAGAACTTGAAACTATTGCTTAAGACACCACACACCTGCAAATTTCATGATTCCCCTATTTTTCATTGATGAGTAATATTCCATTGTGTAGATGTATCACAATTTCTGTATTCATTCTTCAGTTGAGGGGCATCCGGGTTGTTTCCAGCTTCTGGCTATTACAAATAATAAAGCTGCTAAAACATGGTTGAGCAAATGTCCTTATTGTGTACTTGAGCCTCTTTTGGATATATGCCTAAGAGTGGTATGGCTGGATCTTGAGGAAGCACTATTCCTAATTGTCTTAGAAAGAACCAGATAGATTTCCAGAGTGGTTGTACAAGTTTAAATTCCCACCAGCAGTGGAGGAGGGTTCCCCTTTCTCCACAGCCTCTCCAGCATGTGTTGTCACTTGAGTTTTTTATCTTGGACATTCTGATGGGTGTAAGGTGAAATCTCAGAGTCGTTTTGATTTGCACTTCCCTGATGGATAATGAGGTTGAGCATTTCTTTAAGTGTTTCTCTTCCATTTGATATTCCTTTATCGAGAATTCTCTGTTTAGCTCTGTTCCCCATTTTTTAAATTGGATTACTTGGTTTGTTGCTTTTCAGCTTCTTTAGTTCTTTATTTATACTGGATAAGATACCAATTAGCTTCTGAGTTTCTGTGTATGTACATTTACATGATTGTGAAAGAAAGAAGATACCAGGAGACTAAAAAGAGGCCAATAAGAGGGATAAAAACTTACTTTTTCTCAGTAAATGTTATTATACTATATTTAAAACCTAGGCATGATTGGACACACCTTTAATGGCAGCACTCAGGAGGTAGAGGCCAGCCTGGTTTACAGAGCAAAGCTACTTGACTAGTCAAGGTTACATAGTAAGACAATGTTCCAAAAGAAGCAAACAAAAACAAGCATGCACATTAGAAACAAAAGTCAAAATTAATTGATTCCCCACCTGATCACCTATGAAATACCTGAAGTTTCTGGTCATATTCTGTTAGAAAATAGTATCCAGTTTCCCTTCTAGATGTGTTCCATTTTCTGATTAGCAATGTTGAAGAAAATAAGTGGTGTTCTATTTGTGCATATTGCCACATATATAACTTTTCCCACAGAGTTTCAGTTTTAACTTTATGCCTCTCATTTTTTGGTAGTTTTCACATATAAATTTAAACCTTCTAATATAAATAATGAATGAAAAAACATTATTGGGGCTACCTCTGGAATGTGGATGAGGTCTGCATGCTTGATTACAGACTTTCAATAAGAGTAGTGATCATCATAATCACACACACACACACACACACACACACACACTATCTCTCCACATTTATACTCTGTATAAATGTATAAATGTATAGAATGACAGTAGGAGAAACAATCAAATCCAGAACTTAAACTCTAAAAGACAGTTGATTTAATATGTTGAATAAATGGAAAGAAGAGAGGGAGCTCTTAGACATGAAGAGAAAAAGCAAAAGCAGAAGAAACATGAGATGTTGAAAATAATCTTAGGTTCAAATGCAAACATGACAAAAATTACATTTTTGAGATAATTAGGGACAACATAACATGAACTGTTTTTTTTTTTTCGTGATCTAGAAGAATAAATGTTGGATGGGTTGGACATTTTGATGTTCTTGAGGCTTTGCAAGTTAAAGCCTCTCATGTGTTAAAGACATATACTTAAGTATTTACATGCGAAGTTATGTAATGCCTAGGATTCACAGTGAGAGCCTCCAGATCTAGTTAGACTTATACCTTTAAAGTATACTAAATTCATCATTTCAATAGCCTGAAATATAGTGTAGGTGCCATGATTAGATTTTAGAACATACTCCATGGTTGATTTTTCCCATTGTATACCACATTACTCCTTGTGTTCCACAGGATTCAGTCATGCTGACTTTCTAGGATTTGTGTCACTTCACCCACATAGAAAGCATACAGATCATTGCCACTAACAGACAATACAAGGTAACAAGGTATGATTATCATCAAATTACACACACACAAACACACACAGCATCACAGCCTTTCTCTCCCAACTTCATTTACCAAAACTTTAGACCATCTCAAGATAGCTTCAGACCTGCACCTTCAGATATGCCTCCTAACATTTCTGTGACACTAAATTAAGAATCAGCTAAAGAAATCGTGGGTGTCTGTATCAGAGACTTTGAGGAAAGTTGTACTCCCCATGTTTATGTTGTGAGATTAAGGACGTCACTGCAGTTCCTGTAAAGAGCAATCTCACGGAAGGCTTGCTCATTTCCTGTCTGCTTTTGTTTTTCTGCCCTGTGCAACTGCTCGCCTTCCATGCACACCTCACATGAGGAGGCCAGTGAGACATCAACTGAAGCAGGGGCTCCATACATCTCAGAAGATACTGCCTCTAGACTTAGTAATTTTCAGGTTGTCACACATCTGTGGGAGTGATGGGTTTATATATTTTTCTTTAAATTTCATAGACTGAAGCCTGAAATGATAAGGTAATGAAAGCTTGCTTTTGTTCACCAAAATCAGTTACAAAAATATTAAGACACTGAGCTACTCACAGAAAAGCAATTTACCCTAATAGTAACTACCTCCAGACCAAAAAAAAATCATTACTGTTTAATTACTGATCCTCTACTGAGGATTGATCAAACTTGAGCTGTACTTTCAGGAACTGAAAGATCAATGGGATGTTGATTGTATATTATAATACAAATCATATTTCAAAATATGACTTCCCTTGGTGATTTCAGAAAAACAACATCAAATACACTTCTGAAACACAGTGATCCTATGAGAAAAATACCCAAATTTCTTTCCTGTCTTCAGCAATTTTGAAATACTTATTGTTTAAAAGGTTCATGGTTTTGACAAAGCTTCTATTCCCTGAGTAAAACAAAAACTAATAAAGTCTACTTCTTTATAAATACTTCTCAGAACATTGATTTAGATGTGTTATATTCACTGAATTTCAGCTCCACCAGCCCACCCAAACAGTCCTGTGAATGGAGGAGTATTCGTCAAGCAAGCTTGCATGAACATTTTGTGTGGGCACAGTTAGCTAGAAGCAATAATTGGAAATTATTGTAAATCTTCCTTAACTCCAAGCTCCATTCCCTGTCTTCCTGACATCTTTAAAGGTGGAGACAGCTTCTGTCTAGCAAAGAAAGAAACTGAGGCACACTCATTTTCTTCACTTTGCTCAATCTTTCCAGCTCTTCCTTTTCCAATATTATAATAAGATGAATCTTGTGAAAAAGTTATTTTTTTTCATGAATCTTAAAGAGTAAATTTCTTTTTAAGAGCTGATCAGTTAGGGGGAAAGGGTCTAAAGGCAAGCAACAGAGTCAGAGACACTGCCTGTTCCCACTATTAAGGGTTCCACATGGACACCGAGCTGAACAACTGTTATGTATGTGCAGAGGGCCTAACTCTGTCCCATGCATGCTCTTGGATAGGCAGTTCAGCCCCAGTGGGCCCCCATGGGCCCAGGTTAGTTGATTCTATAGGTCTTCATGTGATGTCCTTTAACTCTCAGATGCCTTCAATTCATCTCTCCCTCTTCCACAAGATTCCCTGAGTTCAGAATATGGTTTTGCTGTGTGTCTCTGTATCTATTTCCATCAGCTCTTGGGTAAAGCCTCTCAGATGACAGTTATTTTAGATGCTCATCAGCAAGTATACAAGTATAGCAGAATATCATTAATAACATCAGGGACGGGCTTCTCATGGCATGGGTCTCAAGTTAGTCCAATTATTGGTTGGCCAAACCCTCAATTTCTATTCCTTTTTTATTCTTGTATGCCTTACAATTGATGCCTGATGGATACTGATGAATGCTTTAAGAGAGAATGACATCTCAAGATCCATTACCTGTGAAAATCAGGGGAGGTCCTACCTTGAGTCTGTGGGCACTTGGATTTCAACAGCTGAGACAGATCTGAAAGAAACCTACTTGCCAAAAAAAAAAATCCTACTGGGAAACAACACAGATCATGCTGCTGCTAAATCTGACATGGAAATGTCTGGCAATCTTGAGGGATGCCCTGACAAATGTCTGTTTGTAGAGGACCAAAAATATCTCTGAGGAGAAACTAATTAAAGAAGATTGACTTTAAGTGCCAGAAGGAAGCAATGATCATTACAGCTCACTCTGTCTACAGGAAAGTCCTTAGACGTGTCCTAGAAACAGAGAGGTGACAAAGAAACATAAAGGGATATTCAACTAAAACACTGTCAGTGATAGAACCACAGACACTCTTCTTTACGACCCTGTAAGTGAAAGCACATACCAAGCATAAGAAAGCATGCCTTCCCACTTCTCTGACCTGCATTATCACCTTGGTCTGGTTGAGCAAAGGAAAGCATTGAAAAACCCACACATTGGAGTTTGTATTAAGAACCCCCAAAGTCTGCTCAAACTTAGACAGAAGCAGCAGTAGCATCCAAAAGAAAAAGACACTGAAGGAGCAGACATACAGACCCTGTATGTCTGTTTACAGCAGCATTTAAAAGTTTTGTCTGAACCAGAAAGACACACATTGTACTATGCTCACTTATAAGGGGATTTTAGCCATATAATATAGGATAAGCATACTACAAGCCACAGACCCAGAGAATATAAGTAACATAGAGGATCCAAGGGAGGATACATAAACCTCACTCTGAAGGGAAAATAGAACAGACAAGAGGTAGTGACTGAAGAGAGGGAACAAGGTGGGAGAGGGGGGCACAGAGTTAAGAGGGTGGAGATAAGATCTGGGGAGAGGGAGGGCTAGAGGACAGAAGGCCTGTAGAGGAAAAGGAACTGAGGGAGGAGCTATGTCTGTGACAAGCTGGAGACCTAAGTCAGGTAGGCTCCTGGGAAGGTATTGGGGAAGGGGGGATTCAAGCAGATACTTCTAGTAGCAGAGGCCATAGATACTGAAGAAGACATTTACTAACTAGTCTAGTCTCCTAGCAGAGGGAGGGGAACACCAATCTACCCACAAAAACTTTATCCCAAAATTTATCCTGCCTACAAGAGGTGCAGGGATAAAAATAGAGCAGATAGAGCAGAGATTGAGGGAATGCCCAACCAATGTCTGGACCAACCAAAGACCCACCCTATCAGAGAGTGCCAACCCATGACACTATGAATAATACTTTACTAAACTTGTAGGCAGGAGCCTGACAGAGTTGTCCTCTGAGAGGTGCTACCATGCAGTGCCTCAAAACAAATGCCAAGACTCAAAGCCAAGCATTGGGTTATGCATAGGGAGTCTTATGGAAAAGTAGGAGGAAAGAGAAAAGAACCAGGAGGTAAGAGGAGCTTCACAAGAAGACCAACAGAGCCAACTAAGCAAGACCCTTTGGGGATGAGACTGAAGCATCATTCAAGGACCATGCACTAAGTGAATCTAGACCCCCAACAATGATGTAGCAGATGTGCAGCTCAGACCTCATATGGGTCTTCTAGTGAGGGAAGTGGGGACTGCATCAGACAGGACTCACTTATCAGCTTTTTGATCAGTTTTCCCTGGCGGACTGCCTTGCCAGGCCACAACAGAAGAGGACGCTCTCAGTCCTCAGTCCTGATTCAACTTGATGAGCTGGAGTTGACCTGGGAAAGGGAGCTCTTCTTTTCTGAGGAAAAGGAGAGGAGGGGAGAAAAGAGGTGGGACAGGAAGGGGAGGTGGGATGGACTACAACAAGAATATACAGTAAATAAAAAATAAGATTCTCACAGAAAAAAAAAATGCTGTCTGGGGAATAACTAATGATGTAAAAGGAGGAGGAAGCATCCAGATACAGACACTACTAACAGTACAATGGGCTGTGGAAATAACCAAAATTACATAACTCAAAAGTTCTTGTTTTGTTTCTAGTGTATGGGCTATGGAGGGGATGTGTCTATGGGGTATGTGCAGCTGTGTGTGCTGGTTCACCCATAGGCACACCTGTGGAAACCAGGGAAGAATTTTGTGTGTCTTTCTCAATTGCTCGCCACCTTAGGTTTTAAAACGGGATCTTTCACTTACCCTCCAGCTCACCATTGTAGCTAGTCTAGCTCGATAACTGGGGTCCTCCTTTCTCTACTCCATGTTACTGGAATTACAGACATAAGCAGTCATGCCCAGGTTTTTCTAGGTGCTGGAAATTTGATCTCAGGTCCTCTTGCTTTCACAGCAATCACTGTGGTGGATTGAATAAGAATGGCTCCCATAAACTCATATATTTGAATACTTGGTAATTAGGGAATGGGGTTATTTGACAGGGATTAGGGGGTGTGGCCTTGTTAAAATAGGAATGGCTTTGTTAGAGGAAGTTGACCTCTGAGGGTGGGCTTTGGAGTTTCAAACACTCATGCCAAGCCCAGGGTCTCTCTTTCCTGCTGCCTGCAGATCTAGACGTAGAATTTTCAGCTATCTCTCCAGCACCATGTCTGTCTGTATGCTGCCATGCTTCCCACTATGATGAAAATGGACTAAACTTCTGAACTGTAAACCAGCCCTTATTAAATGCTTTCCTTTAGAAGAGTTGTGGCCATAGTATCTCTTCACAACAAAGAAACTCTGAGACATCATTTAAAACATCTCTTTTACAAACAATAATATTTTTCCTGATAAGTTATGCCATATAAATGAGTATATCAACCACAACCCAGACAGGCCCCACAACCAGGAGTATTTGATTAATACAAAATGAACTGTGTGGTGTTTTGTTTTGCTTTGCTTTGATTTGATTTGATTTGATTTGATTTGATTTGATTTGATTTGATTTGATTCTCTTTGTTTTGTTTTCTGAGAGGGGGTTTCTCTATATAGCCCTGGATGTCCTGGAAATCACTCTATAGACCAGACTTCCCTTGAGAGATCTGCCTGCCTCTGCCTCCCGAATGCTGGGATTAAAGACATATACCACCTCCAAATGGAAACACAAAGAAGGATTAATGGAACTGAATAGAAGACTCAGAAATAGATCGGGGCTGAGAAAACCCAATCCTTTCGGGCACTCCCCCAAACGCCGCCATAACCCTGCCGCAGCGGAGCAGAAGGATAAAGAGGCACACAGCGGCTTCACAGTGCCAGAACTCCAGTGCTGCCGGCCACTCCTAGCAAACAAACTACAGCTCGGGATCTGGGACTGTGGTCATTCTACACATCCTGAGATTCTCCTGGGGCCGGCGCAATAAGGTCTAGCAGCAAGTTCTATCACCGCCCCCCCCCCCGACCCCTGGCAGAGAAATGCCGGCTCAGGGCTCAGGATCCGACTGAGAAGCCCCAACCCCTGCTGGCACTCCCCTGAGAGCACCTCCATAAGCTTGCCCTAGCAGAGGAGAAGGTCAGAGGGGAAGGACAGAGAGGCACCCTGCCAAGGACACAACACCCTCTCTCCAGCTCACCCAGCAACCCCAAGCAGAGAAACCCAAGCTCTGGATCTGAGGACACTCAACCCTACCGGGTACTCTATTGGGATCAGCAAACATAGATTCTACCGCTAGGCTGCTTCTGGCAGAGAGATCTGGGCCCGGGATCTGGGATTGAGTACACTCATCCTAACTCTTTCCCCTGCCACCCAGGGACCAGTCAACATAACCCCTCCTGGCAGAGGGAAAGGACAAAGAGGCAGCACACAGGAAAGGTGGACACCGAGTCCTGCGGCCACAGTGTCACAGAGCTGACTGTTAGCCTACCCATGCACTTCTGCAGCAGGACCAAAACAGAGAGTAGTGAGCAAGGGGAACTCCTGTGCATTCCAACTGGTCCTACAAGAGAGTGAGTGAGCCTTCTAGGGAGAGATTGCCCCAGACCCAGGGCCTCTCCACAGAAGCAACCAGACGAGATCCCTGCCACCCACACCCCTAGTGTGGGCATCATAGGGATTCTTGGGATAGCGACCCCAACATTGAGGCCTCTGCCTTGCGGGTCCACCAGGGTAATCCAGGCAAACAATCCCTGGATCTCAATCAGAACTGGGTAATAGTGGCTTGCAGGCCACTGCAATAGTCAGAGAATCCGCGCATGCACACTGTGCCCGCTAAAAGCACATGCGAATAGCGCCAGCATCACATTCCTTACTTAGGCAAAACTGAAAATACACTGCACACTCCCAAAGCAGTGAACCTCTCTCATCTTCCTGAAAAAACAGTCCAGAAAACAGAAAGAGAGGATCATAGCCCAAACTACAATCTCGAGGAGCAACCAGTGAGGATTATAAATAACCAGATGGCTAGAGGCAGACATAAGAACACTCCCAACAAAAATCAGGACATAATGACCTCACCAGCAACCCCACAAAACAATGGACACTTCAATTCACTAGATATACAAGAAAACGACCTCAAAACTATGTTTCTCCAGCTATTAGAGGCCCATAAAGATGAAATGAACAAAGCCCTCAGAGAAATAACCAAAGAAATCAAGACTAACCAAGAGGAAACAAATCGTGCTCTCAGAGAAATGACCACGAAAATTGAGGCAAACAGAGAAGAAATGCAAAAAGCTCTCAAAGAAATGTCCACACAATGAAGACAAATAAAGAAGAAATAAACAAAGCTCTCATAGAAATACAGGCAATTATATCCAAAGAAGTAGAGGCACAATTAGTGATACATAGAGAGGAAACAGACAAAAAAATAGAAGCTATCATTGAAAAGCAGGAGTCCACATTCAAACAGATGAAGGAAATGGTGCAAGACATGAAAACAGAATTAGAATCAATAAAGAAAACACAAATAGAGAAAAACCAGGAGCTGGAGAACATAGAGAGAAGATCAGGCACTACAAACGTAAGCATCACCAACAGAATACAAGACATGGAAGAAAGAATCTCAGGAGCCGAAGATACACTTGCGGAAATTGACACGTCTCTCAAAGAAAAAATAAAATCAGAAAAGTTCCAAACACAAAACATCCAAGAAATCAAGGACACCATGAAAAGACAAAACCTAAGAATAATAGGAGTAGAAGAAAAAGAAGACATCAGGCTCAAAGGTCCGGAAAATATTTTCAAGAAAATTATAGAAGAAAACTTTCCCAACTTAAAGAAGGAGATGGCCATAAACATACAAGAGGCCTACAGAACACCAAGTAGACTAGACCAGAAAAGAAATTTTTCATGTCACATCATAGTCAAAACACTGAACCTACAAAACAAAGAAAAAATTCTAAAAGCAGCAAGGGAAAAAGGCCAAGGAACATATGAAGGTAGACCTATCAGAATCACACCAGATTTCTCAACAGAAACTATGAAAGCCAGAAGGGCCTGGACAGAAATCATACAGTCCTTAAGGGACCACAGATTCCAACCCAGACTACTATACCCAGCAAAACTTTCAATCAACATAGACGGAGAATTCAAGATATTCCAAGACAAAACCAAATTTAAACAATATCCACATAGTAACCCAGCTCGACAGAAGTTACTAAAAGGGAAACTCCAAACCAAAGAAAACAACTACATCAAAGGAAACAGAGGAAATAGATAACTACACAACAAAAAAAAAAAAAAAAAACAAAAAAAAACAAAAGAAGACAAGCAATGAAACTCAGTGACACCACAAACACCACATCTAAAGTAACAATTGTTGGTCACTAGTTTCTATCAACATCAACGGACTCAACTCCCCAATTAAAAGACACAGACTAACAGAATGGTTGCAGAAACAGGATCCATCATTCTGTTGCATCCAAGAAACACACCTATGCAACAAAGATAAACACTACCTCAGAGTAAAGGGCTGGAAAACTGTTTCTCAAGCAAATGGTTCCAGAAAACAAGCGGGAGTAGCCATCCTAATATCTGATAAAATAGACTTTCAACCCAAGTTAATCAAAAAAGATAAGGATGGCCACTATATTCTCATCAAAGGAAAAATCCACCAAGAGGACATCACAATCTTGAATATCTATACCCCAAATACAAGAGCACCTACATTCGTAAATGAAACAATATTAAAGCTTAAATCACACATTGATCCTAAAACCCTAATAGTGGAAGACATCAACACTCCACTCTCACCAAGGGACAGATCAACTAGAAAGAAAACAAATAGGGAAATAAAAACACTTACAGAGACCCTAAATCAAATGAACCTATAGACGTCAACAGATCTTTTCATCCAAACTCAAAAGAGTATACCTTCTTTTCAGCACCGCATGGAACCTTCTCCAAAATAAACCATATAGTTGGTCATAAAGCAAGCCTCAACAGATACAAAAAGATTGAAATAATCCCTTGTATTCTATCTGACCACCATGGACTTAAGCTGGACCTCAACAACAACAGAAATAACAAACAGCCAACATGCACATGGAAACTGAACAACTTGTTACTCAACGATAGCTGGGTTAAGGAAGAAATTAAGAAAGAAATTAAAGACTTCCTAAATTCAATGAAAATGAAGGCACGACATACCCAAATTTATGGGACACATTGAAAGCAGTGCTCAGGGGAAAATTTATAGCACTAAGTGCCTGCAAGAAGAAATTTGTAACATCACATACAAACAACTTAATGGCCCAACTGAAAGCCCTAGAAAAAAAAAAGAAGCAGATACACCCAAGAGGAGCAGAAGGTTGGAAATAATCAATCTCAGGGCTGAAATCAATCAATTAGAAACAAATAAAACTATTCAAAGAATCAATGAAACAAAAAGCTGGTTCTTTGAGAAAATCAACAAGATAGACAAACCCTTAGCCAAACTAACTAAAAAGCAGAGAGAATCTATCCAAATCAACAAAATCAGAGATGAAAAGGGTGACATAACTACAGACACAGAGGAAATTCAAACAATCATTAGGTCATACTACAAAAGCCTATATGCCACAAAATTTGAAAACCTAAATGAAATGGACAATTTTCTTGATAGATTCCATCTTCCAACATTAAGTCAAGATCAGGTAGAAAGACTGCATAACCCTATATCCCCCAAGGAAATTGAAGCAGTCATTCACAGTCTCCCCTCCAAAAAAGGCCCTGGGCCAGATGGTTTCAGCACGGAATTCTACCAGACCTTCAAAGAAGTGCTCACACCAATTCTCCTCAAACTATTCCACAAAATAGAAACAGAAGGTACATTACCAAACTCATTCTATGAAGCGACAGTCACCCTGATACCTAAACCACACAAAGACCCAACAAAGAAAGAGAACTTCAGACCTATCTCTCTCATGAACATTGACGCAAAAATACTCAATAAAATACTTGCAAATCGAATCCAAAAACACATCAAAGATATCATCCACCACGACCAAGTAGGCTTCATCCCAGGCATGCAAGGGTGGTTCAACATATGGAAATCCATCAATTTAATCCACCACATAAACAAACTGAAGGAGAAAAACCACATGATCATCTCCTTAGATGCTGAAAAAGCATTTGACAAAGTCCAACACCCATTCATGTTTAAAGTCTTGGAGAGATCAGGAATAAAAGGCACATATCTAAACATAGTAAAGGCAATATACAGCAAGCCTATAGCCAACATCAAACTCAATGGAGAGAAACTTAAATCAATCCCACTGAAATCAGGGACAAGACAAGGCTGCCCACTCTCTCCCTACCTCTTCAACATAGTACTTGAGGTCCTAGCCAGAGCAATAAGACAACTAATGGAGATCAAGGGGATACAAATCGGAAAGGAAGAGGTCAAAGTGTCACTATTCGAAGATGATATGATAGTATATATGAGCAACCCCAAAAATTCAACCAGAGAACTCCTCCAGCTGATAAACACCTTCAGCAAAGTGGCAGGATACAAAATCAACTCAAAAAATCAGAAGCCGTCCTGTATACCAAAGACAAAAGGGCCGAGAAAGAAATTAGGGAAACAACACCTTTCACAATAGCCACTAATAACATAAAGTACCTTGGGGTGACACTAACCAAATAAGTGAAAGACCTGTTTGAGAAAAACTTCAAGTCTCTGAAGAAAAAATTGAAGAAGATCTCAGAAGATGGAAAGATCTCCCGTGCTCATGGATTGGTAGGATTAACATTGTGAAAATGGCCATCCTGCCAAAAGCAATCTACAGATTCAATGCAATTCCTATCAAAATACCAACTCAATTCTTGACAGACCTTGAAAAAAAGATTCTCAGCTTCATATGGAGAAACAAAAAACCCAGAATCTCCAAAACAATCCTGTACAACAACAGATCATCTGGAAGTATCTCTATTCCCGATCTCAAGTTGTACTACAGAGCAATAGTAATAAAAACTGCATGGTATTGGCATAAAAACAGAAAGGAGGATCAATGGAACCGCATAGAAGACCCAGAAATAAACCCACACACCTATGAATACTCGATTTTTGACAAAGAAGCCAAAACCATTCAATGGAAAAAAGACAGCATCTTCAACAAATGGTGCTGGTCCAACTGGATGTCCACATGCAGAAAAATGAAAATGGATCTATATTTATCACCCTGCACAAAACTAAAGTCCAAGTGGATCAAAGACCTCAACATAAAACCAGATACTCTAAATCTGTTAGAAGAAAAAGTGGGGAACAGCCTAGAACTCATTGGCACAGGAGACAACTTCCTGAACAGAACACCAACAGCACAGGCTCTAAGAGCAACAATCAATAAATGGGACCTCATGAAACTGAAAAGCTTCTGTAAAGCAAAGGACGCTGTCATCAAAACAAAACGACTGCCTACAGATTGGGAAAGAATCTTCACTAACCCTTTATCTGACAGAGGACTAATATCGAGTATATACAAAGAACTAAAGAAGCTGAAAAGCAGCAAACAACGTAATCCAATTAAAAAATGGGGAACAGAGCTAAACAGAGAATTCTCGACAGAGTAATATCGAATGGCAGAGAAACACTTAAAGAAATGCTCATCCTCATTAGCCATCAGGGAAATGCAAATCAAAATGACCCTGAGATATCACCTTACACCCATCAGAATGGCCAAGATGAAAAACTCAAGGGACAACACATGCTGGAGAGGTTGTGGAGAAACGGGAACCCTCCTCCACTGCTGATGGGAATGTAAACTGGTACAACCACTCTGGAAATCTATCTGGTGCTTTCTAAGACAATTAGGAATAGTGCTTCCTCAAGACCCGGCTATACCACTGCTGGGTATATACCCAAAGTTTGCTCAAGTACACAAAAGGAATATTTGCTCAACCATGTTTGTAGCAGCATTATTTGTAATAGCCAGAACCTGAAAACAACCCAGATGTCCATCAACGGAGGAATGGGTACAGAAATTGTGGTATTTTTACACAATGGAATACTACTCAGCAATCAAAAAGGAGGAAATCATGAAATTTGCAGGCAAATGGTGGGATCTAGAAAAGATCATCCTGAGTGAAATATCCCAGAAGGAGAAAGACAAACACGGTATATACTCACTTATATAGACCTATAAGATATGATAAACATAATGAAATCTATACACCTAGAAAAGATAATCAAGAGAGCGGACATGGGGTAAGATTATCAATCCTCGTTTAGAAAGACAGATGGGATGCGCATTGAACATATGACAGGAGTCTACTGAGCGCATTGGAAAGACTCTAACTAGCAGTGTTTTCAGAGCAAAGACTCATGACCAAACCTTTGGCAGAGTACAGGGAATCATAAGAAAGAAGGGGAGTTAGTCTGATGAGGAAAGGATAGGAGCTCCACAAGGACCAAATATATCTGGACACAGGGCCTTTTCTGAGACTGACTTGCAACCAAGGACCATGTATGAATGTAACCTAGAACCTCTGCTCAGATGTAGCCTGTGGTAGCTCAGTAACCAATTGGTTTCCCATAGTGAGGGGAACAAGGACTATTTCTAACAGGAACTCAATGACTGGCTCTTTGGCGTCCCCACCCCCCAAGGGAGAAGCAGTCCCGTTAGGCCACAGAGGAGAGCTTTGCAGCCAGTCCTGAAGATACCTGATAAAACAGGATCAGATGAATGGGGAGGAGGTCCCCCCTATTAATGGATTTGTCAAGGGGCACGGTGGAGATGAGGGAGGGAGGGAGGGACTGGGAGGGACACACGGCTGGGATACAGAGTTAATAAAATGTAACTGATAAGAAAAAAATAAAATTAAAAAAAAAAAGACTCAGAAATAAACCCAAACAGCTATGAATGCTTGATATTTGACAAAGAAACCAAAATTATTCAATGGAAAAAGACAGCATCTCCAGCCTTTCTGTTTCTATGTCAATACCATGAAGTTTTTAATATTGTTGCTCTATAGCCCAGCTTGAGAAAAGGGATGGAGACACCTCCAGAAGATTTTTTATTATAGAGGACTGTTTTGGCAATTCTGGGTTTCTTGTTATTCCATATGAAGTTGAGAATTTTTCTTTAAAGGTCTGTAAAGAATTGTGGTGGTATTTTCATGAGAATTGCATTGAATCTGTAGATTGCTTTTGGTAAGATAGCTAGTTTTACTATATTAATCCTACTGATCCTCCAGACTATCTGTTGTTGTACAGGATCATTTTGGAAATTCTGGGGTTTTTGTTTCTCCATATGAAGTTGAGAATTCTTCTTTCAAGATCTGTAAAGAATTATGTTGGTATTTTGATGGGAATTGTACTGAATCTGTAGATTGCTTTTGGCAGGATGGCCATTTTCACTATGTTAATCCTACTGATCCGTGAGCATGGGAGAACTTTCCATCTTCTGATATCTTAATTTCTTTCTTCAGAGACTTGAAGTTTTTTTTCAAACAGGTCTTTCACCTGCTTGGTTAGAGTCATCCCAACGTACTTTATGTTATTAATGGCTATTGTGAAGGGTGTTGTTTGCCTGATTTCTTTCTCAGCCTTTTTGTCTTGGGTATACAGGAGGGCTTCTGATTTTTTTTAAGTTGATTTTGTATCCTGCCACTTTGCTGAAGGTGCTTATCAGCGGAAGGAGTACTCTAATTGAATTTTTGGGGTCACTCAGATATATTATCATATCATCTGTGAATAGTGATACTTTGACCACTTCTTTTCTGATTTGTATCCACTTGATCTCCCTTAATTTGTCTTATTGCTCTAGCTAGGATTTCAAGTACTATGTTGAAGATATATGGAGAGAGTGGGCAGCCTTGCCTTGTCCCTGATTTCAGTGGGGTTGATTTAAGTTTCTCTCCATTGAGTTTGATGTTGGCTATAGGCTTGCTATATAGTGCCTTTACTATGTTTAGGTATGTGCCTTCTATCCCTGATCTCTCCAAGACTTTAAACATGAATGGGTGTTAGACTTTGTCAAATGCTTTTTCAGCATCTAAGGAGATGATCATGTGGTTTTTCTCCTTCAGTTTGTTTATGTGGTGGATTAAATTGATGGATTTCCATATGTTGAACCACCCTTGCATGCCTGGGATGAAGCCTGCTTGGTCATGGTGGATGACATCTTTGATGTGTTCTTGGATTTGGTTTGCAAGTATTTTATTGAGTATTTTTGCATCAATGTTCATAAGAGAGATAGGTCTGAAGTTCTCTTTTTTTGTTGGGTCTTTGTTTGGTTTAGGTATCAAGGTGACTGTGGCTTCATAGAATGAGTTTGGTAATATTCCTTCTGTTTCTATTTTGTGGAATAGTTTGAAGAGAATTGGAGTTAGCTCTTCTTTGAAGGTCTGGTAGAATTATGTGCTGAAGCCATCTGGAAGTGAGACTGTTGATGACTGATTCAATTTCCTTGAGGGATATAGGGCTATTCAATCTTTCTACCTGATCTTGACTTAATTTTGATAGATGGAATCTATCACTAAAATTGCCCATTTCTTTTAGATTTTCGAATTTTGTGTCATATAGGCTTTTGTAGTAAGACATAATGATTGTTTGGATTTCCTCAATGTCTGTAGTTATGTCACCCTTTTCATTTCTGATTCTGCTTATTTGGATAAGCAAAACCTGCCTTTTAATTAGTTTGGCTAAGGGTTTGTCTATCTTGTTGATTTTCTCAAAGAACCAGCTCTTGGTTTCATTGATTCTTTGAATAGTTTTATTTGTTTCTAATTGATTGATTTCTACCCTGAGTTTGATTATTTCTAGCCTTCTGTTCCTCTTGGGTGTATCTGCATCTTTTTTTTCTAGGGCTTTCAGTTAGGCCATTAAGTTATTTGTATGAGATGTTACAAATTTCTTCTTGAAGACACTTAGTGCTATGAATTTTCCTCTGAGCACCCTTTCATTGTGTGCCATAAATTATGTTATGTTGTCCCTTCATTTTCATTGAATTCTAGGAAGTTTGTAATTTCTTTCTTTATTTCTTCCTTATCCTAGCTGTCATTGAGTAGCAAGTTGTTCAGTTTCCATGTGCGTGTAGGATTTTTGTTACTTCCATTGTTATTGAGGTCCATGGTGGACCTTTAGTCCATGGTGGTCAGATAGAATACAGGGGATTATTTCAATATTCTTATATCTGTTCAGGTTTGCTTTTTCACCAACTATATGGTCTATTTTGGAGAAGGTTCCATGAGATGCTGAAAAAAAAGGTATATTCTTTTGAGTTGGGTGAAAAGTTCTATAGATATCTATTATGTCCATTTGAATTAGGGCCTCTGTAAGTTCCTTTATTTCTCTGTTTGGCTTCTGTCTAGATGATCTGTCCCTTGTTGAGAGTGGGATGTTGAAGTCTCCCACTATTAAGGTGTTGGAATCAATGTGTGGTTTATGCTTTAATAATGTTTCATTTATTATTTATTACAAGGCACTCTTGTATTTGGGCATAGACGTTCAGAATTGTGATGTCCTCTTGGTGGATTTTTCCTTTGATGAGAATGTAGTGCCCCTCCTCATCTTTTTTGATTAATTTTGGTTGAAAGTCTATTTTATTAGATATAGGGATAGCTTCCCCAGCTTGTTTTCTGGATCCATTTGCTTGAAAAACTTTTTCCAGCCCTTTACTCTGAGGTAGTGTTTATCTTTGTTTCAGAGGTTTGTTTCTTGGATGCAGCAGAATGTTGGATCCTGTTTCCACACCCATTCTGTTAGTCTGTGTCTTTTTATTGGAGAGTTGAGTCCAGTGATGTTGATAGATAATAGTGGCCAATGAATGTTAGTTCCTTTTATTGTGAAGTTGGTGGTCTTACTGTGATTCATTGTCTGTTTTCTTTTAATTTTTGTAAGGGAATTATCTGTATCCTATGTTTTCTTGGGTATAGTTGTTTTCATTGGATTGGAGTTTTTCTTCTAGTATCTTCTGTAGGGCTTGTTTGCTGTGTAGAAATTGCTTAAATTTAGTTTTGTCATGGAATAGTTTGTTTTTCTCCATCTATGTTGATTGAAAGCTTTGCTAGGTATAGTAGTTTGAATTGGCATCTGTGGTCCCTTAAAGTCTGTATGACATCTTCTCAGGCCCTTCTGGCTTTCTTAGTTTCTGATGAGAATTCTGGTGTGATTCTGATAGGTCTACCTTTATATGTTACTTGGCTTTTTTCCCTTGTTGCTTTTAATATCTTTTCTTTGTTCTGTAGATTTAGTGTTTTGACTATGATGTGCTGTGAGGAGTGTCTTTTCTTGTCTAGTCTATTTTTTTTTTTTTTTTGCTGTTTTGTAGGCTTCTTGTATGTTTATGGACATCTCTTTCTTTAAGTTGGGAAATTTTTCTTCTATGATTTTCTTGAAATATTTTCTGTACCTAGGAGCCTGGAATCTTCCTTTTCATCAATTCCTATTATTCTTTGATTTCTCCTTTTCATGGCATCTTTGATATCTTGGATGTTTTGTGTTTGGGACTTTTCTGATTTTACTTTTTCTCTGAGAGAAGTGTTAATTTCTGTGAGTATATCTTCAGCACCAGAGATTCTCTCTTCTATCTCTTGTATTCTATTGGTGATGCTTACCTTTGTGCTTCCTGATTGTTTCTCTAAGTTCTAAGAAAAACAGGGTTTTCTCTGTTTGTGTTTTCTTTATTGATTCTAATTCTATTTTTTTCCTTGCACTCTTTCCTTTATCTGTTTGAATGTGGCTTTCTGTCTCTGTATGATGTCCTCTATTTTTTTGTTTATTTCTTCTCTAAATACCACTAATTGTGCCTCTACTTTGTCTCTATTTGTTTGGCTATATTTGGCTGTGTTTCTTTGAGAGCTTTGTTCATTTCCTCTTTATTTGCTTCCATCTGTGTGGCAATTTCTTTGAGAGATTTGTTTGTTTCCTCTTTATGTGTCTCTAATAACTGGATAAGCATATCTTTAAAGTCACTTCCCTGTGTTTCCGATAAATTGGAGTACCCATTGATTCTGGGGGTTGCTGGTGAAGCCATGATTTCCTGATTTTTGTTAGATGTGTTCATTCACAGACCTCCGGCCATTTGCTTATCTGTAAACTTCACTGATTGTTCCTGGATTCTGCAGTTCAGACTGGTACAGTCTTTCTCAGGTGTCTGGAGAATTCTTCAGGAAGATAAGAGAGGTCCAGTGATTTCAACGTGTGCACTGGTGTTTCAGCTGTACCTGTGGAAGGAAAGTCCTCTGGCACAGAAAGACAAATGTGTGCACATGTGTGTGCATAGAAGTGTGCCCTGAGAGACAGGTGTTAGAGAATGTAGAAGCCTTCATTATGAGGGAGCGGTGCTTTGCAGGCACCGAAGGAGCCACAGGCACTGAAGGTATCAAAAGCGCTGGTGATGATTGCGGGTGCAAATTCCCTGAGTATGTCAGTGGCCTACAGGCTACTGGTATTCATCTCTAACTGAGCTCCTAGAGTTATTTGCCTAAACTCCACTGGTATATCTGCAGAGCAGGGTCTTCAATGTCCCAAGAAACCCTATGTTTCTCATAGTGTATGTGTGGGTGGGAGGGATCTGATGTCTGGCTGCTAGCTTAGAAGCATCCTGGATCTGGGGTTCTGTAGGCACTTGAGAGCACACTCACTCTCTAGCAGGTCAAATCATAAAGCACAGGGGTTCCTCCTGTTCTCTATTGGCTGGTTTGGACCTGCTGAGTCAAATGCAGGAAGACGAGCTCTGTCAGCTCAGTGGTGCTGCAGACGCTGAACTAGGAAGTCCAGCTGCTGCTGCAGAACTTGAGTGTCCAGATGCCTGCTGGGAAGTCCTAGGGAGCCACAAAAGTGGTCCACGGACCTAAGTGGCCCAGCACCTGGTGTACCTGGGTGGTTTTGCAGGTCTGCTGGACTTTGGTGGCTGTACAGCTGTCTATCTGCCACTGAGGGATTGGGTGGCCCTACAGTCACTGGCTGGGAGGCCCTATGGAGTTGGTACTGCCACTCACAGAAGTGGGACCCAGAAAGGATTCTATCTGGATCTGGGACTTGGCAGGTGGGTACTCGGCAGGTGGCTGAGGAGCTAGGGGGTCCACCTCTGCTGTCTTGGTCCCCAGGCAGTGAGTTATGTATTCAGCGTCACTGGCACTGTGGGTCAGCTCACTTGAGGAGGAGGGAGGCCTGAACAAGGGAAGGGAAGTGCCCCTCTCATTCCCAGAAAAGTCATTGCCTAACCTGAATCTAAATGTTCTTCTCTCCTGTGATGTCCCCTCTCTTTCAGAAAGCCACAACGTCAATTTTTTGGCTTCAGTTGCAACTCCACTCACCAATTTCAGAGTTTCAAATCCTCTGCCTCTCAGAAACAGTGCGTGCCATCATGCACCCCACCCCCATAGCTGAGTCTTAACGTTTTGAGAAACCATTTGTTTTCCAAAGTAATTGTGTAAGTTTGCACTCCCTCCAGCAGATAACAAATGCAAAGAGCCACAGCCAACAGTGGCAGAACTCGGAGTCTTGTGAAAGAGTCAATAGAAGGACTGAGGGACCTGGACGGGTCACAGACATCAAAAGAATATCTACACAGCCGGCTAACCTGTGCCCAAGGAGGCTCATAGAGACTAAACCACCAAGCGAAGAACATGCGTGGACTGGTCTCAGGCCTCCTGAGCCTTCTTGGCCCTCAAGTGGGTCCTCTAATATTTGGAGTCGGGGGGGGGGGGCTGTCTCTGACTTGGACTCTGTTGCCTCCCTCGAGATTCTGTTTTCCTAGCAGGGCTGCACAATCTTGCCTCCATGAAAGAGGAAGCACTTACTCCTGATGTGACTTGTTGATAAGGGGTAAAGTAGGGGATACTTAGGAGAAGTGGTTTAGGAGAAAGGTCTGGGAAGAGAGGAGGGAATGGGGTTGTGATTGGGATGTAAAATGAACAAATTAATAAATTAATAAAGAAAAAAATATGTTCTACATGCAGAACATTCAAAAATTTTGTTGTTTGTATCTCAATGTTAGCTCATTCCAAAAAGAACACAAATTTATCAAATTAAAAATTATATTCTAGAGCTAGAAAGTTGGATCAGAATTAAAAGCACACGCTGCTTTTCCATAGGACCTGAGTTCATGTGCTCGTACCCACATCAGTGTGCTCAGAACCACCTGTAATTTCAGCCCCAAGGGATTTGACATCCTTTTCTGTCATGCAGGTCACACACAGTCTCACTGAAATAGTCTTTCCATATATCAATATTTTCCTAAATGAAATTATAAAATTACAGAGTTTAAGTGCATACAATACATGATCTCTTATTTGGTTTATCCAGTTTCTGCTATGTAAGATAAATCATAGAGCCTTGCTTAAGAAAAAAGGGTATACAGACCAGCTGAGAACCAGCTGATACATAAAGCAGCCAGCGGTGTCAAACACATTTGCTACCACAACTCAAATGGGAAAAAGCCATATAGTTCGTTTTATCAGCTCTGCAGGCTATCCTTGCAAGAGAAATGTCTGTTACAAGAAGTCTGAAAATGGCTGGGAAAAGAAAATTATCAGTGGCCATGTTTGCAGATGTGAACTTGTCTCCAAGTGAGAACTTTTTTACTTAGAAGAGGAACTTAGAAAAAGCAGAGGGAAACAGTTCTACCTACAGAATATTCTCGATTCTCACTTTGTTGTTTACTGTTCGATATGTAAATAACTCCATCTTTGGTGGCCTCATATACTACCAGATAAAATCAAGGTTAAGAGGACAAATAAAGAGTTGTCCACCAAAGCCATTCAGGTAGATTTTAATGCCAAGGTTGATAATAATATTCTGCTATTGCTTTAAAAGAATTCAAGTATCACTAAGTGGACTCAGTGGGCTTAACACAAAACACATTTAGCTGACTGGAAAAAAAGGAGGGGAGTTGAAGCCTAGGGATTTGGGGTGGACTTGTTCGAAACACATCAAATGCATGTATAAAATCATCAAACAATCAAAAAAAATTAAAAATAAGGCAACCAAAACAAATGCTAAGCAAGCAAACACACCATAATAAGAGCATAGACTGAAATTACAGTGTCCATTCGCCAAATGACCAACACACTCAGAAGTAAGCATTTAAAAAAACTGAAGGCCTTAAACTGAGTGGTTTAAGTGGGTATAGTGAGAACAGACTCAGGAGTGCTTGAATAATTGTTTCCTAATTTATCTGTGGGTCTTAAGACCAGACACAGCTTGAATTGAACCAAACACATTGCTAAAGCATTTTCTACTTCCTTCTGAAGAATAAGCACTACACTAAAGTCAATGTTCTTTAAAAGCAAATCCACTGAAGAAATCAGCCCTCAGAAGAAGCATGTTTTTTTTTTAATTCAGTGTTTGCAGAACAGTTATATAACAGGCAGAGGTTTAAAATTCCTTAATACTGGTTCTACACAAATCCTCCTCTTCCTAAGGGAAAATATAAACTGAAATCCTTTCCCAATAGTAAAGAGAATAAAAGCATCAATCTTGTCTGAGAGAAGCAAATATTTCCCTAGAATTAAAATGCATAGCCCTTGGGTATGGTTAGTGCCTCTGGTCTTAACTCTCTTGGTTCTTTAGCCTTTGATAATCCTCCAAAATGGAGCGTATATGTAAGACCTCAGTGCACAGGGCTCCACATAGACACCTACCCACCTGGCAACAGATAGCCATTTTTCTAGGAATGCTCTTCCCTTACACACTTAGCAACATTCATCTTGAAATGTCTCTGTGCAGGACAAGCAGTACTCATTCTTGCTCCATCCACCTCCCTGCTTCTCCTAAAAGCCCTGGGCCATGGCCAGCCTTCTTGAGCAGCATCTATATTATCTCTTCAAGTAGACTATCGGCACTGAGGTCACAATGTGCTCAATAAATCCACCCATTAAGGAAACTGAGCTTCATCTCACGCTAAAGGAAAGCATGAAAAAGATTTGGTGGCCTATCCTTGATCTCACATTCAAAAGTAAATACTCCTATATTGCAAAACAAATAAATCCAAGTTCAAATAACCCTAGTCTGTGTGTTTTTCTAGATGAAAAGGGGGGGAAGGTCATTTTATTGGAAGTCTGTCAATTAAGGAGTTGGGGAGGAAATGAGCTCTTCCAAGGTGCTTTCATCCTCATCCTACTGGAAGTCACCTATTCTAGGT
This sequence comes from Psammomys obesus, assembly GCF_907164565.1. Lineage (NCBI taxonomy): Eukaryota > Metazoa > Chordata > Mammalia > Rodentia > Muridae > Psammomys > Psammomys obesus. The sequence goes on from NW_026596166.1 coordinate 21,926,314, forward strand.
CCGGTTCACATGCTACTTAACTGAGAGCAGCTTTCCACTTTAAGGGTATTTTCCTATCATTGATTACAGTTCAGTATGTGTTCTTTCATTATTTCATCCTACTGTATCCTTCAATAAAAGTAATATAAATGCAGCTTTAGTACACAAAGGCAAAACTTAGGAACACACACACACGTATCTAAAAAAAAAGTTGCAGTGTTGATTTATGACTAAAATACTAAAATATCAAATTCCATTTACAGAGAGAGATTCCTTGCATAGATGGGAGAATCTTCCAGAAATCTAATACAAACCCTGGTATTGATTTGAGATACTAAGTAAATTTACTTCAATGGAGTTAATATCTCTTACCAGGAAAATGCATCATATTTGTGTGATTACCAGGAAAATGCAGCATATTTGTGTGATTACCATTTCTCTGTGTGGATTACTTGTAAGCCTGTTCTCGGGATCTGCATTTGCCAGGCCTGCTTATAGTCAAATAGTATTGCTGAGAAAAGTGTGTGCTGGAAGCACATCATTCTAGAAAAGCTTTCATCTAATCAAAGAACAATTATAACAAATAGCTTCAGATGGAGTTTGTGTCTTGAAGATCCTTAGATGATAACCCCCACTATTTGCTCACTTTTTTTTAAGCATAAATTTAGTTTAAGTAAGAGAACATGAATTAAGCTTAGACTTTTTTGAACTTGGGCTATTTATAATGCAGTCTGATAGAAGAAGATATATACAGTTAATAACCATAATATAAGTATAAAACAGAAATTTTGAATTAAAGCATTTTAGTATTGATAATCTGTCTTTGGTCAAATCATACTATATTTAGCTTGTTCCCATCAAAAACAGCCAATTGTGTCTAATGCTTTCGTTGCTCTTGTTCAATTTCAGAGATTAATTTAGGCAGGATCAAAGCCAAAGTGGCTCAGTGAAAGAATTATGTAGTGCTCTAGGGCTATGGTTTGAATTTAGTACATTCATTGTAAGTAGCATTAGGCTGGTTAGAACCATAATTTTTAATAAATTTAGCAACTCGAGGAAGCTATCACAACACTGCTTCTCTTATTTTGTTTTTGGCTTTGATCTCCAGAAAAAAATTATGTTTATGAACTCAGACTGATAAACTGTAAGCTTTGATATTAAAAGTTCAAATGACTAAACTATGGGTGTAATTCAGTGATAGAATATGTGCTTAGCATGTGGGCTCAGTCCCCAGCACCACATATGTTTAGAAGGATTTTTTTTAATATTACTTAATCAGTATATGTAAACGAGGAATGTAATTGTATTTCTTACTTAATAAAAAAATTGCTACAGCCTTATCACTAAAGATGCCTCACACTTTGGAAATTCTTCCCTACTGGATAGATTTCAGATGCTGCTCTACAGGTTGCTGGAGGAGAAAAAGCCTTCATGGTCTGACCAACCAATAGACTCTGCATGGTGTATTACTGACCTGCCAGTCAAGATGGCCCCACTGGTGCAACAGTGAAATGAATGCTAGAGGGGCAACCAACCATATTTGAAATGAATTTGAAGCTCCCAGAGGGAACTCATGCCTAGTACTGTAAGCCAGGTCAAATGTCTGTCACTGAAGAGGTCATTGACACTAGAGGGAGGGTGTTAATGTTGTTTAGCTAAATCGACATATTGTCAAATTGTCTCTTAAATGCTTATGTTTATACACATAGATTAGTGATTCTCCAAACCTTGGTCAGAGAAGCTTTTTTGTTTTTGTTTTTGTTTTTTCAATCAGTTCAGAAACTCACACCTGAGAATAAGTGACTATTGGCATTTATTTCAACCCTAAGTGGGAAGTGTACATCACTCTTGCACACCCTCAAGGCTGGTGAATGGGGGCCAATACTATGAAATACTATCTCCAGGACAAACGTAACTGTTTTACTCATGAACACACAGCAGCTATGATTATTCTCACAAGACCTTCAAAGATTGGGCCAGTCAACAGGCTGCACAGATGAGAGAGGAGCTCTTGAGAGTGAGTGGCTTCTGGGTATAAGGAGTTTTCCTCAGAGGTGGGTCACTGATTAGCAGTCCATGATCCAGACCCTGCATAGAGTAAGTTCTGTGAACCTAAATCAAGGCTTTCTTGCTAACTTGTCACTGTAGCCGTAAGATGCTAGTGTAGACACATATGCTACAAAATGTCCTAAAGTGCAGAAGAAACAGTACTATGGATTCTATAGAGAGGTGCCACATCTTAAATGTCAAAAAGTGAGCAAACTCTTAGATCATGTACACTATGGAATCTTGAAATGGTTCACATATAAACATCTAAAGCTATACTCACAACTACTCTGGGTAATTTTTTTTTACTTAAAAAATTAAAATACTATAGAAAACATTGACTATTTCTCTACATAACCCATCTCAATCCCATTCTTTTCTCTCTCCTATACCTAAGTGCTACCTTTGAACACGTGGCCATTCATTTCACAAGCAGTTTTATTAAAAATATGTAGCATTTTGTGTGCCAGTATCTAACTATGTATTCACACCTGAAACGTGTGTTTTCCCTCAACATTATTTCTGAGGACTAACTGCCCTAGCTTTAGTTCACTTATTTTCACTCCTCTGTCTTCTGAAGCACAGGTGCACAAATCTCTTACAGTGCAGACACAGAAATGAAATGTCTACATTAGACCACAAGTACCTTTAACGTCGCTAGATGTTGCTACACTGTTCCTCAAGACAACTAAGATTGCTTTGAAATTTCCCTAAGACTTAATACATAACACAATACATTTACATAAAGATACTGTATTGGCCCCAGTGAGTTGAGCAAACTCAGTAATTTCTCTGCCACTAAGCTACTATGACTCCTGAGCTACTTAGGGCATAGTAGTACCTCGATTAGTATAAATAGCTCTGATTTAAAGATGAAAAATGTCTTCTTCTGGCAAGGCAGCACCCCTCCCCAAGGAGAGATGATCAGAAAGGCCACTGAGTTTATGCCAGAGACAGCCCCTGCTCCTTTTACTAGGAAACGCACTTGGAAACTGAGTCTATGGGCTACATCTGAGCAGGAGTTTTAGGTCCTCTCCATGCATGGTTGTTGGTTGGGGTATCAGTGTCTGCAGGACTCCCAGGGTCCTTTTTTTTTTGGCTCTGTTGGTCTCCTTTTGGAGCTCTGTCCCCTCCAGGTCTTTCTTTCTCCCCCTTCTTTCATAAAATTCCATGCATTCTGCCCAAAGTTTCGCTATGAGTCTCAGCCTCTGCTTTGATACCTCAATCAGTAAAGTCTTTCAGAGGCCATCTAATCACCTCCCCATGGGAGGAACAGCTTTGCCAGGCCACAGAGAAAGATAATGCAGCAAGTCCTGATGAGACCTGATAATCTAGGGTCAGATAAAAGGGGAGGAGGACCTCCTCAATCAGTGGACTAGGGGAGGGGCATAGAGGGAGAAGAGGGAGGGAAGGTGTGATTAGGAAGAGATGAGGTAGGGAGCCACAGTCAGGATGCAAAGTGAGTAAATTGTAATAAATAAATAATAATAATATTTTTTTTAATTTAAAAAGATAAAAATTTTATTTAGTATTAAAAGGAGCAATTCTTATGAGGATCCAATAAGCATTAGTTTACTTAAAAATGCAAAAATATTTCCCTTGGATTTACTGAAAACTGGCATAGCACAGATTAACAATATCAAAGTAAAGCTATGCTCTAGAGGAAGATTGTTCTTCACTTTCAACGGTGATGAATTAAAAGAGCAATAACAAGATCTGGGGTGTCCTCAGTAACAGAGCACTTTTATATTATGTGCAAGGCCCTGGGTTCAGTCCCAAGCAGTACAAAAATGATATAAGCATCTTTTTAAGTACTTCCTAGTATGTCTGAATTACTACTTATATAAATCTAGTAATTAATAACCTCTGTAACCTGTAACTTACATATTATAAGTGAATAATTTGCCATACAAAAATCATACTCAAAATTGCAGAGTGAAGGGGAATCCAAAAGTGAATTCCATAGCCATTTCAAAAGTCCACCAGCTTTCTTTGCTTCCTCCTCTGTCAATCTTTTTTTAATTAAATTTTTATTTTTTATATTAATTACAGTTTAGTCACTGTGTATCCCAGCTGTAACCACCTCCCTCTTCCCCTCCCAATCCCATCCTTCCTCCCTCATCTCCTCCTATGCTCTTCTCCAAGTCCACGGATAGGGGAGGTCCTCCTCTCCTTCCATCTGACCCTAGCTTATCTGGTCTCATCCAAACTGGCTGCACTGTCCTCCTCTCCTCTGTCAATCTTTAATAACAGTTTAGAAGTTTTTACTGAATAGGTAAAATGAATGATAATTTTAAAATTAAATTAAATAAGTACTATTGTATTTAAAATAAGATGAATTGTGCAGATAAATAGATACTTTTAAAACTAGAAACCTAGCAAGGGGAGTCATTCATTCCATCAATTTTTGCAGCAGCTGAACAAGTACAAAATTCCTCTTAGCTCAGGAAACAAATGCGGTTGCTCATCATTTTCACAAAGTCACAATGAAAACTCACAAGAAGTTGTGATCTCTTTGTAGTCAGCTACCCACAAACAAAACGCTAGAAGATTTATTGAGAATCAATTCAAAGACCTTGCCTCTTCCAGTGTTGCCTCACTACTTTGAGTTGCTTCCTAGATGTGCATGTGGGTCGGCTTGCTCCCTTGCTAACAGCTGCACATTGATGATGAGCTACTACTGCACACAGATGAATTTTGTAAACTCAAAGTGGGTGAGTTGTTGCCATTGTTGCTAGGCAACTCTACTCCAATTGGTCTCAACTTTTTTATAGTTTTTTTTTTTTTCAAGACAGTGTTTCTCTGTGTAGCCCTGGCTGTCCTGGAACTGTCTTTTTGAAAACCAGGGTAGCCTCTAAGTTCTCAGATTTTTAATTGTCTCATTTAAAAAAAAATTATTAAAATTCTTTGTTGCAACAATCTACAAGAAACTGAGCAGTCCTAAACAACATAAATCTATAATCTTGCTGCCATGGAAATGAAAAAGAAGTCTAGATTGAGCCTCACAAGCCAAAATGCAACATGCCAAACAGGACTCTGTCCTCTCTGAGGCTCGGAAAAAGACACTGTGTCCTTGTGGGTGGTGGTTATTCTTGGTTGTCAACTTGACTACATCTAGAATTAACCAAAACCCAAGTGGCTGGGCACACCTGTGAAGGACTTTTTCCTTAATTAAATCATTTGAAGTGGGAAGACCCACTTATAATCAGGGTCTTTGAAATTGGAAAGTACACCTTTAGTACAGACCTTTAAAAATTAATACATTTGTATATGTATTCACTTTACATCCCGATCGTAGGCTCTCCTGTTCCCATCCTCCCTCCCACTTCCTCTTATTTCCCCCTCCCCTATTCTTCAGATAAGGGAAGCCTGCCTTGACCAACTCAGACCAGCACATCAACTTGAATCAAGACTTAGCAAATCTTTTTCCCCTGTGGCCTGGCCAAGCAACCCTTCCAGGGGGAAGAGATTAAAAAGCAGTCAACAGAGTCCATATCAGAGACAGGCCCCTTCTCCCCCTTCTAGGAAACCCACATGTTGGCCAAGCTACCCATCATCTCCACATACAGAATGATCTTAGATCTAGTCCACACATAAACCTTGGTTGGTGCTCTGTAAAGGCCCCAGGGCCTATGTTCGTTGGCTCTGTAAGTCTTCTTGTGGAGCTCCTGGCCCCTCCAGGTCTTTCTATCCTTCCTCCCACTCTTCCATAAGACTTTCTGTGCTCCACCCAATGTTTGGCTGTGAGCCTCAGCATCTGTGGAGGTCAGGTATTGGGTGGAGCCTCTCAGAGGACAGCTATGCGAGTCTCCTAGCTGGATTCATAACAGAGTATCATTAAAAGTGTTAGGGGCTGGCTCTCTCCCTTGGGGTGGGTCTCAACTTGGACCAGGCAGTAGTTGGACATTCCCTCAATCTCTGCTCTATCTTTATCCCTTCACATATCATAAATTGGGTAAATTTCGAGTCAAAGTTTTTCTGGGTGAGTTGGTGTTCCTCTTCCTCCATTAAGAGTCCAGTCTGGTTAGAGGGTGGTCTCTTCAGTCTCTGTGACCCCTACAACTAAGAGTCCCGCTAGAGTCACCCTCATATGCTCTCAGGAACCTAACCTGTCGTAGGTCTCAGCTTGTCTCAGAAATGCCCCTGCCCACTGTTTTTCTTCCATTTGAAAGCTCTCTGTCCGCCAAGTCTACCAAGTCTGATCTACATCCTCATTTTTCTCCATGCTTCCAGATCTTTTGAGGTGAGAAGACCTACTTTTAATCTGGGCCACCCCTACTGGTGGCAGTATATATAAAAGACAGGGAAGAAGAAAGCTTGGCCTTTGTTTGCCTGCTTGCTCTAAGACCCTTCCTTCATTGGCATTAGAACCTACTTCTTCATGACTTTAGTGTATAGGGAAAACTAGCTGAGACATACAGCCTTGTAGACTGAGCAGCTATTGGACTCATGGACCTTCATTTGGTAGACAATCACTGTTGGAAGCCATTCTAATAAACCATATATATATATATATATATATATATATATATATATATATATATATAATATAAAATCATTCTATAATTTCTGTTCCTCTAGAAAAATGATTTTCAACCTTCCTAATGCTGTAACTCTACATATAATAGAGTTCCTCAGGTTGTGGTGAACCCCAACCATAAAATTACTTTCATTGCTATTTTAGAATTGTAACTTTGCTACTCTTGTGAATCATAATGTAAAGATCTGTTTTCTGATGGTCTTAGGCAACCCCTGTGAAAGGGTGTTCAACCCTCAAATGGGCCACAAGTTGAGAACCACTGCTCTAGGGAATGCTGCATAATACCGATTTTGGTGCCAGACGTGGTTCTAGAGCAGCAGAACTATAAGAATAAATTTTTAGTTACTTGGAATTGGCTTTCCAATTTGCAAACACCCACAGTTACTGAAGCCTCTCCAATTACTGAAGCCTCTCCTGGGAGCCCGGGGAGTACTGAAAACCTATGATGTGAACTGTTTTATAAACTTAAGAAGTCAAATGCATGTGATTACCTGATTCACTAACTATGAGAAGTAACAGATTTGGTGACTCTGCATATGAAACTTTTGATAATTTGTGAGAAAATAAGGAAAATGATGATTCTGGTCAGTTGCTTCTAGCATCTCTGGATAAATTGACAATCAACTTCTATCATCTCAGAATATAGTGAAGGACAATAATAATTAATAAAATTGATAGTAATAAAATTGTAATAAAACAATAATAAAATTGACCAGCTCTATGTGCACATAAAAAGCCTAAAGGTTTGTAAACATTCCCTGGAAGAGAATCTTCTCTCCAGCAGCCACAGAGCTTAAGTTGCAGAAATCAAACCAAAGCCCTCATTATAAGGTTGGCTGAATTACAAAAAAAAAAAAAAAAAAAAAAAAAAAATTCATGTCCCAGCCTTGAAGGGTAATGGCAGGGAAAGTAAGTTCATTAATTGGTAAAGAATGGGATCCTGTTTCTTGGGATAGGGATGTATGGGAGGACCCTACTGAAGCTGAGAACTTTGAGTCCTTAGATTCTCAAGAGTTTATCTCACCTGAGGAACCAGAGATGTGAATGAATGGGTCCACAGTCATGAAATCACTGATCTTACCATTTTCCCCACCATACTAAAGCAGCTGGTCTCATAGAAAGATAGACTTGCCTTTAGAAGACATAGATACAATGTTAATTAAGCAGCAGCAACCTGGAGGACTTGGGCAGGGTTTTCAGAAGGTGCTATATATTTTGAATCAGGGTCTAATATCTGATATGGTACCTTAGTTAGGGTTACTATTGCTGTGATGAAACACTATTAGCAAAGCAATTAAGAAGACAGTTTATTTGGCTTACATGTCCATATCACTTCATTGTCATCATACAAAGTCATCATGGGAACTCAGGAAGAACAGGAGCCTAGAAGCAGGAGCTGATGTAGAGGCCAACAAGGGGTGCTGCTTACTGGCTTGCTGCTCATGGCCTACTCCACCTGCTTTCTTATAGAACCTGTTCCCCATCAATCACTGTGTTGACTAAAGCAACAACCAAGGACCATGCTTGGACTGGACCTAGGTCCCCTACACTGATGTAGCCAATGGATAACCCAATCCTCATATAGGTCCTGTAGTAAGGAAAATGGGGGATGACTCTGACATGGACTCTGTTGTCTGCTTTTTGGTCACTTTCCCCTGACAGACAGGGCTACATAGTTAGACCACAAGAGAAATGGATACACTCAGTTCCGATGTAACTTAATATGCTGGGGTGACTGGGTAGGGGGGCTCCCCTTCACTAAGAAATTGAGGAGAAAGGATAGGAAAAACAGGGAGGGAGGGTGGAACCAGGAGGAGAGGAGAGATGGGGGATATGACCAGGAATGTAAAATGAAAATAAAACTTAAAATTAAAAAAATAATTTAAAAAAAAATCCCTACAGCCAGATCTTACAGAGGCATTTTCACAGTTGAGGTTCCCACCTTTCAAATAATTCTAGCTTGTGTCAAGTTGACATAAAACCAGCCAGCACAGTACAGTTTCTCCCATAGGCAGGATCACAGGTCCGGGAATCAAGGGGTAAAAAGAGAATAGTGCCACTCAGCATAACCCCTAATGATCCACTAGGGAATATTTGCTTCTTGTTCCTATGACCTCAAGTTCTGCTGACCTAAAACTTTTGCTTCCAGAATGGAAAGCGCTCCTGCCAGGAGCCATAACAAACATTCCATTGAATTAGAGGCTCAGACTTGCACCTGGACACTTTGGACTTCTGGTGGCCTTAAGTCAACAGGCTAAGAAAGGAACAGTGTAAGGAGGGGTTATTGACCCAGATTACCGAGTTGGATTGCTTCTTCACAGTGGAGAAAAAATTATGTCAGGGGTGCAGGGGATCAGGACTATCATGTCCTATGATTAAAGTCAAAAAGAAACTGCAGTGTACCAAGGACAATGCATGGAGAGGACCTAAAACCCTGGCTCAGATGTAGCTCATAGACTCAGTATCCAAGTGGGGTCCCTAGTAAGGGGAGCAAGGGCTTTCTCTGGTATAAACTCAGTGACAGGTTCTCTCATCACCTACCCCTGGGGGTGCAGCCTTGCCAGTCTATGGAGGAAGACAATGCAACCAGCCCTGATGAAACATGATAGGCAAGGGTCGGATAGAAGGGGAGGAGGACCTCCCCTATCAGTGGACTAGGGGAGGAACATAAGGGAGAAGAGGAAAGGAGGGTGGGGTGGGGAGGAAATGAGGGAGGGGACCATAGCCGTGATACAAATTGAATAAATTGTAATAAATGATAATAATAATAATAATATAAATATCTGCATTTTTTAAAAGGAGAGGGGATTATATGGGGAGGGGAGAATGGGGCAGGACAGGGAGGAGAGATGGGAGGGAGCTGGCATCAGGCTGTAACATGATTAAATATATAAATAAATGGAATAAACAAACAAAAACTACAACATAATCCAGGCACGGTAACAAAGGGCACAGACTTTAGGGAAATGAAGCTATGCGTCACTCCTCCAGAAAAGAGCTGAGAGCTCAGGTGCTTGTTGAGGGTGGAGGAAATGCAGAATAGGTATAGAGGAAGGTAGAAAAGTATTGAATACCAGCGAAGACTATGTGACCAGTTGCATAAACAAGGATTTTAGTTGATATGAGTATTTCTGTCATATTTTGTTAAGAATGTGTTTGTACAGAAGTTTGTGTTTTCTTTCTTTGATTTCTTAATCGTGTAATGTAACATCAATTTAGAGAATATTAGTGGTTATCATAGTTAAGTTTGATACTCAAAGAATGTCTTTGAATCGACATTGTTACCTACTCTAAATTTATAATGTATTTGCAATTGTACAAGTTCTATTATGTTAGTAGTAATTATCATCTGTTTTTTTAAAGATTTATTTATTTTATGTATATGAGTGTTCTGTCTGCATTTACATCTGCCACAAGAGAGAATCTGTTCACATTATAGATGGTTGTGAGCCACCATGTGGTTGCTGGGAATTGAACTCATGACCTTTGGACGAGCAGACAGTCCTCTTAACTGCTGAGCCAACTCTCCAGCCCCAATTATGATCTGTTTGTTGTTTTTATTTAGAAATTAAGCCTGGCATAAGGGGATATGATTGTATATTGTTGACAAGGGGTGGACAAGGGGTAGAAGTTATTTTTTTTAATTTACTTTACATCCAGATCATAGACCCCTTCCTACTTTTCTCCCAGCCCCACCCTCCTTCCCTTTTCCTCCATTCCTCTTCCCCTAGTCCTCAGAAAAGGAGAGCTCCCCCCTACCAACTCACCCCCCAAGCACATCAAGTCACATCAGAGCAGAGCACATCATTTTTCCCTGTGGCCTGGAGAGGCTGGCAGGACAGTGATCATAACGCAGGCCACAAAGTCCATGTTGGAGACAGCCCCTGATCCCCTTACTAGGAAAGCCACATAAAGACTGAGCTGTCCATCAGCTACATCTGTGTAGGGTATCTAGGTCCAATCCACGCATGGTCCTTGGTTGGTGCTTCAGTCTTGGTAAGCCCCTTCTGGGTCCTGGTTAGTTGACTCTGTTGGTCTTGTCTTGGAGATTATGTTCCCTCCAAGTCTAACTTCTATCCTCCACACTCTTCCACAGGACTCCCAGTGCTCTGCCCAGTGAGACTGTGAGTCTCAGCATCTGTTTCAATTCACATGTCAGCCGTTCTTATTTGTCAACTTAACTACATCTAAAATTAACTAAAACACAAATGTTTGGCATACCTGTGGGTGATTTTTTTTTTCTTAATTAACTCACCTGAAGTGGGAAAGATCCACTTCTAATCAAGATCTTTAAGGTGGGAAGATATGCCTTTAATCTACATCTTTTAAGGTAGGAAGGCCCATCCTCAATCTGGGCCACATGTACTAATGGCAACCAGGATAAAGGACAAGGAAGAAAGAAGCTTGCTTTCTCTTTGCCTGCTTACTCTCTTGCTAGCAAGTCCCTTCCTCCATGAAGAGCCAACTTCTTCATGATTTCAGTGTATACAGATGACCTGCTGAGACAACCAGCCTCATGGACTGAACAATCTCTGAATTTGTGGACCTTCATTTGATAGACCATTGCTGTTGGAAGTCATTCTGATAAATCTCCTTTATAAAGAGAGAGAGAACACTGACCAAAATATTGCCTTTTTCAGCTTCTAGAAACCACTCCTGTTCCATCCCATCTTCAAAACAGGTATGGTTATTGAAGTCATTCCAACTCAGGCCTGGTTCAGCTAGTATCTCTTGTCCCTCTTGTACATTTAATGTCCCTGTGATTATAAAGGTCTTATGGGTACTACAGGATACTTTCCTTATTTCAAGATTGCCTTGGTAGCACACTTAATTTCAACAACAATATTGTTTTTGTCATATGTAGTGTGTCATAATATTCATAGAACCTGGTGATTGGGGCATGGACAAATTTAAGAAGCCATCATTTTACATTGCATAATACAGATACTGTATTTTAATTTCCAAAGGGTAAATATGCTAAATGTAAGGCAGTATCACCCCATATAAAATCGAATGTTGGATGAATAATTCTGTTCTTTGAGTAGCACTTAAATTTTTTTCATGAATGTTCTTCCTTAACAATAAAATATAAGGACATATAAAAAGGTCTAAGGAATGTATAATTCTGGTGTTCTCTGAATTCATCAGGCAAAATATCAATCCTTTTGACAAATTGGTCCTTTTAACATTTTGGTTTCTGTTTTACCATGTTTAAGCGTATGTTTAGGAGCCATTTGTTAGATGAACAAACATTAGCAGTTTTTCCTTTGTTCTAAGAGTGTTGATGTGTTTAAAACAAAAAAAGTCACACATAGATTCTTGAAAATATTTTCACTTTCTCTTACTACTAACAATATTTTAAATCTCCTTAAAAGGCTAAATAAGTGAATTTATTTTAAAACTGTAGAATATCTGTCTCATTACTAAGAGTGAAAGGTTGCAAATTTCATATCTTGCCAAGTTAATATAATTTTCATCAACTGAAGTACACAGTTCAATCTCAAATCCTTGAAAATAAATGAAATGATAAAGAAATGAAATGGCAAATCAATCCATTTGGTCCTGGAAATTCATCAGAATGTCTAATTCTGTCCTTTGACATTAGCCTTTATTGACTTGGTCATCTGAATAAATGAGTTCCTACTTTCACACCTTCAATTTCATGCTTCACTATTTTCAGGACCAAATTTCTTTAGTATTAGGCACATCCTTACTATTTGCTCCAGTGAGGAGAAAATCTATTTTATAACAATATTAACCTTAAAATTATTCTTTTATAAAATCTTTGGAAAGACCTTTTAAAAATCCATTTCTATGAACCTGTTCAAACATGTCCATAATAATACTATATTTCTCAAACTCAAAACTGAGACAAATTTTTTCTCTAATAAAAATATTTACCCATTGTTTTCATAAGAAATATTTTTTTCTAGTTTAGTAGATTTATTGCTATGAATACATCTATAAATTTAGGTCAATAATGTGAGTTTCAATGAACAAGAATGCAAAACTATTTGAACCAAATTCTTATTTCATTATAACTTAGAATGACAAAAGATTTCAAAATATAAAGCTGTATGAGTTTTATGACATTACAACTCATTTTACAATATCTTGAAAAATTAATAATATTTCTAAGGTTTTTAGTTCAATATTCCAAAGATTAATGACTGTTTACAAAGCCTGCCTTGTAAAACTAAAATATGGTCCATTAGATTAACAGCTATTGTGTTAATAGTACCATTATCCTTTCTTTTAATATGAAGGATAATAAAATATAGATTTAGGAATATTACAGTATAGCTGAGAGGAAAGTTAGCCACTCTGTCTCAAAAGAAATCATAAAGATTTCAACAGCATCAGACAATAAAACTTTGAACAGTATTTTATAGTGTACTTCTTCTAGAAGAGCCTATTGGGAAGTCACTTCTCATAAAGAATTATCTTTCATGGAATATTTATAAGGTATAAGACTTACAGAATTTTCTCTGAATGTAGGTGTATTCCATGGCTGCAGTTGAATACTATTTATAAAACATAAGCAATATTTCAGAATTCAACCAATTTATAATTTTTAAATTTCTCTTGCCTTTCCCAAGTGTTCACTCATTAACCCAAGTAAGTACCAGAATCTCTTTTTTCCATAAGAATTCTTAAAGAAACTAATCAAGAGAGAGGACCCTGACTAAAACACTCAATCCCCATCCCGAAAGGCAAAGAGGATGGACATCAGAAGAAGAAGAAAACAGGAAACAACCTAGGAACCTGCCACAGAGGGCCTCTGAAAGGATCTGCCCTGTAGACTATCAAAGCAGACGCTGAGACTTATGGCCAACTGTTGGGCAGAGTGCATGGAATCTTATGTAAGAAGTGGGAAACAGTAATATCTGAAGAGGATAAGAACTCCACAATAAGAACCAGAAAAGTTGAACACAGGGGTCTTCCCAGAGACTCATACTCCAACAAAGTACCCGGCATGCAGATAACCTAGAACCCCTGCACAGATGTAGTCCATGGCAGTGTAGTGTCCAAGTGGGTTACATAGTAATGGGAAGAGGGTCTGCCTCTGACATAATCTGATTGGCCTGCTCTTTGATCACCTCCCCCTGAGGGGGAAGCAGCCTTACCAGGCCACAGAAGATGACAATGCAGCCACTCCTGATGTGATCTGATAGACTAAGATTAGAAGGAAGGAGAGGAGGACCTCCCTTATCAGTGGACTTGGGGAGGGGCATTCGTGAAGAAGGGGGAGGGAGGGTGGGATCGGCAGGGGAGGAGGGAGGGACTTATGGGGGGATACAAAGTGAATAAAGTATAATTAATAAAATTTAAAAAAAAAGAATTCTTCCAGTTGAATTTTTAAAGACAAACATCTTTCTGTGGTATTCTCACTTAGACTAATAAATGATTTGTGAGCTCTAATCACCATGGTGTCTGTTAGCAGAGTGCAGAGAAAGATTCTGAAAAAGAACAGATCTTAATAGAGGGCTACTTTGTATTTAGCTACTTTTGCCTTTACCATGACTTTAGGAGGACAAGAACATACGGATATAAGTTTGTTTTTCTTGTTACAGAAGTCAATGCTAAAGTATAAAATGCTGCCTTATTTCTAGCAGGGACAGACTGTGAAATATTTAGGTTAGTGAAAGTTAGCAAAAATATTATGCTTAAAAGTTAAAAATAATTATTATCATCTTCCAGTGTGTTCTATATAACTAAATATGCATTCATTTTGTCTACAATAAATTTGCATCATCAAATATTTGAGTGGAAATTATTCCCGAGAGACTGGGTACCTTGGAGCATACAGGGCAGAGGGAACAGCCATGGTCCTAGCTACAAGAAGTGAAACCACTATTGTGTTGTGGAGACATGGCAGAATCTGCGTTGTGAGTGTAGATGAATGGACTTAAACACAGTCAAACACTAAAGACAGAGACTGGCAAATGCTAAAAGGCAAAGTGTGTGTGTGTGTGTGTGTGTGTGTGTGTGTGTGTGTGTGTGTGTTTAAGGAGTTGAGGGCAGGAATCTGTACTATTATTTTATAAAGTATAAGAAATGGTGATTAAAATAAAGGTATTTACCTAATATAGAAATGATAGTTTAAAAAAAAAAAAAACAGCATTGTGGGGAACCACTGAAAGCCTGAGAAAAAGCATGTGTCAATTGTATTTTGCAGAGGACCAAGGAGGTATTGCTGAGCTGAAAAGGACATATGAACCTGCTGACATGCAGAATGAGGAAGGCCATCCTAGGCCTGTGCAGCTGATGCCTCTCCACCATGTTCCTTCAGAAATACTAGGAAGGAAGAACTTCTAGAAGGAAACACAGTGTAAATACGCTTTATCCTTTCCTGAATGGAGACTAAAACTTGCCATGAAGAGATGAGTGCCTGGCTCCCAGAAATTAGAATTTCAGAGATAGACCTAGTGTCACCTCTCGGCTAAATTGACAAAAAAATAAAAATAAAATAAAATAAAATAAAAAAATATTGAGGGTCCCCAGTATAACACAATCAGATTTACATGTGGACAAAGAACCAAAGGCAACAGGTACCTATTTTATTTCATTTATGGAAAAACTAAACCATCTAATGCATACATATGTAACTATTTAGTGGTTTTAAAAGCTAACAATGTGTATTTCATTGAAATCTAGATCCAGATTCTAGAAGCTGAATCTTTACTCTCAGGTGATAACACACAAGATCCATTTATTTAGTGTCTACCTAAATAAATACTTTATTAGTTGGAAAACACCTACATAAAAGGAGAACCACAACCAACTGAAGAAAACAGGAAAATACTTCATCAAGAAGTCTTGGTTTCCTTCTTTTCCAGCTCCCCTTTCTGGTCTGAATCTTTTCCTATCCTCTTCCTAGCTACAAATGTCTCCTCAGTTCTTGCTTTCTTCTGAGATGCTAGTCAGATGTCTCAAACCTTCCACCTGCAAGTAGCAATGTTGAAGGATCCAGGCAGACCTCAGCCACATCTTTTGTAGGAATTAACAGCATAGTCTCTTTTCTGATGTTATTTTCTTTTTTTATTACAATTTATTCACTTTGCATCCCAGCTGTAGCCTCCTCCCCCATTCCTTCCCAATCCCATCCTCTCTCCCTCATCTCCTCCCATGCCCCTCTCCAAGTCCACTGATAGGGAAGGTCTTCTTCCCTTTACATCTGACCCTAGCCTATCAGGTCTCATCAGGACCCGCTACAATGTCGTCCTCTGTGGCCTGGTAAGGCTGCTCTCCACTGAGGGAGGAGGTGATCAAAGAGCAGACACCGAGTTTATGTCACAGACAGCCCATTCTCCTTACTAGGGAACCCACTTGTATACTGGGCTGCCATGGGTTACATCTGACCAGATGTTCTAGGTTATCTCCATGAATGGTACTTGGTTAGAGGTCTCAGAAAAGACGCCTGGGCCCAGATTTCTTGGTTCTGCTGCTCTCCTCATGGAGCTCCTGTCCCCTCCAGGTCTTTCTATCTCCCCCTTCTTTCATATGATTCCCTGCACTCTGCCCAAAGTTTGGCTATGAGTCTCAGCATCTGCTTTGATACCCTGTTGGGTAGAGTCTTTCAGTGGTCTTCTGTGGTAGGCTCCTGTCCTGTTCCCTGTTTTCTCCCTCTTCCGATGTCCATCCCTTTTTATTTTCTGAGTGAGGATTGATCATTCTACCCATGGTCCTCCTTCTTGCTCAGCATCCTTAGGTACACAGATTTCAGTACATTTATATTATATTATATGTCTAATATCCACATATAAGTGAGTATATACCATGTGTATCTTTCTGCTTCTGGAATACCTCACTCAGGATGATCTTTTCTAGACCCCACCATTTGCCTGCAAATTTCATGATTTCCTTGTTTTTAATTACTGAGTACTATTCCATTGTGTAAATGTGCCACAATTTCTGTATCTGTTCCTCAGTTGAGGGACATCTGGGTTGTTTCCAGGTTCTGGCTATTATGAATAAAGCTGCTACAAATATGATTGAGCAAATGTCCTTGTTGAGTACTTGAGCATCTTTTGGATATATGCCTAGGAGTGGTATAGCTGGATCTTGAGGTAGCATTATTCCTAATTGTCTGAGAAAGTGCCAGACTGGTTTCCAAAGTGGTTGTACAAGTTTACATTTCCACCAGCAGGCTTTCTCAAGTTTTCTCAGAATGCAGCCTCTGGTTGTATCTTGCTCCTTCCAGAAGCAAAAAGTGTTCTGTGCCTTAAGCTACTTCTTTATCTCTTATAAAAAGGGTTATTCATTCCCTACCTCATGTATTTAAAGTAAGAAATGCACACCAGTATTTTCTTCATTCCTTAAAGTCCAGCCATTACCATCCCATCATAATAAAAAAAAAAAAAATATTCTCTGTCTTTCTGAATCTGGCTGCATTTTTTATTGTACACCATATAGTGAGTATTACTGAGCTCCCTGTACAGCATTCATCCCAACCTGTGCTCTTGGAAACTATGCTCCAACTGCTTATTTCAAGAGCAACCCATCCCCTACTTTCTTTGTGTGCTTTTTAATAAGCTGGGCAAGTGCCTTTGGAACCGTCCTATCTGAACAAGGCTCAGAAATTTCTTATAGAAAATGGGTGCTTTTCATACTAGGTATGGAATTATAAATCCTTATTTAGTACTGATACCTCTTATGCTCTATATAGAACATTCCGAATAAGCTGCTAAAAAAATAAAAAGAACCAAAAGTGGTGTGGAAGCAGAGAAATCTCTAACTGGGTAATTTCTGAGGCAACTCTACTGCTAGATTTTTTTTTAATGTTTTTAAAACATTTGAGATTATTTTTTCTTCATTGGCTTTGTCTCCCCACATCTCCATATTAGAAACCAAGTCCTCATATCTTAGCCTGAGTTTTTCAGTTTGTTTCTGTGTATGACCCTCCACTGCCTATCTTCAATTCACATCATAGTGTTGAGCATATTTTCTTCTTTCCTGGCATCTATTACTGAATGCCTTCAGACATGATTTTTTGCATCAATGGACCAATCCAGATACTATATTTACACTCTCTTGCTTGCCTACCAGGGTACCCAAGCTTTTGACATTACAAAATGACAGATATAATTCTATAGATAGATAGATTATATATTGATATGTAAGTCTTCAAAAACCTCAAAGACCTACAAAATATGGCATTTAAAAATGTTTTTATTGTTTTAAGGATTATTTGACAATGAGACATGTAATCTCCTGACAGCACCCAACCTACCTCAAGGAAGAGATGAGCATCAAAGAACCTCTACATAGAGATGGCTTCAAATATGGCAAACCAGCAGCCTGGGCAAAGAAAATGCTCTCACGTTACAACAGACAGAATTCTGCCTAAAATGGGCAAGCTCAAATGCAGGCCAAGTCAATTGCCAAACTCTTCCAAGACAAGGTAAGCAAGTCCTAAATAGTTCCTGCTTCACCTATGTGTCTGTCAAAGGTACTGAGCCAGAAGGCTGAAGATGATGCTCCAAGACTGTAGAGAATTTTGGGTGGCTGTTTAGGCAGCAAACGATCTCTGTCAATTTTTATTTTTTTGGAGGCTGCTAACATACACTTTCTATTTATTCAAATAAATCTTATTCTTTCTTTAGTCTCTGATGGAGTTGAAGACCAAATAGTCATAGTTTTACATTTAGCTTAGTTGCTTAAAAATTAAAAAGATGTTCTAGGTCTAGACAGATGTTTTTAGGTTGATAGATACAAACTATAAAAATAACTTACATACAAAATCTTAGATGCTCCACAAGGAGAGCAACAGAAACAAATATTCTGAGCACAGGGGTCTTTCCTGAGACTGATACTCCAACCAAGGACTATGCATGGAGATAACTTAAGACTCCTGCACAGATGGCAGTTCAGTACCAAGTGGGTCCCATTGTAATAGGAACAGGGACTGTCTCTGACATGAACTGATTGGCCTATTCTTTAACTACCTCCCCCTGAGGGGAAAGCAGCATTACAAGGCCACAGAAAGAGACAATGCAGTCACTCCTGATGAGACCTAATTGACTAGGATCAGAAGGAAGGAAAAGAAGACCTCCCCTATCAGTGGACTTGGGGAAGGGCATGCATGCAGAGGGTGGAGGAAGGGAGGAATTGAGACAGAAGGAGGGAGGGAATCACAGAGTGGATACAAAGTGAATAAAATGTAATTAATAAAAAAATTAAAAAAATAAAAAAATCTTTAGACACTCATAGACACTCAATCTTTCTTCAAGATTGCCAAATACATTTAAATTAGACATCATATATAATAGTCTTACTTACTTGTTTTTTATAATTGTTTCATAATTAGTCTCACTGTATAAAAGTAGCCTTTTTATTTAGGGAGAAAAGGGGAATTGTTGGGGGTTGTTCTGATGCTTTATTTTGATGCTAATTACTGGTCCTCAAGATCTGATTACTACCCAGATACACCTATCTTTGTTTTGTAAACCTGCCTAAGACATTATATTTGATTGGTTGATAAAAAGACTATACTTGGACAGGGCGTAATGAGGTAAGCATGACTAAGGTTTCCAGGCTTCAGGTTCAAGAGAATCACTGAAAAGAAAGAGAAGGAGAGAGAAGAAAGGTAGATGCCATGATGGGTTAGCATAGAGAAGCAACCACATGGGCCTGGAGGAAGGATTCCAAAAATGGCAGGTAAAGGCCCAGATTAAGACTAAAAGCAGGTATTTATAATATTATGGATTGAAGATAACCCAGATGAAAATTTTTTTTCTCTTTAACATTTTTTTTACTAGTTACATTTTATTAACTCTGTATCCCAGCTGTATCCTGCTCCCTTATTCCCTCCCAATCCCACCCTCCCTCCCTCATCTCCTCCCTGCCCCTATCCAAGTCCACTGATTGGGGAGGACCTCCTCTCCTTTCATCTGACCCTGTTTTATGAAGTATCTTCAGGACTGGCTCCAAAGTCCTCCTTTGTGGCCTAGCTGGACTGCTCCTCCCTTGGGGGATGGGGAGATCAAAGAGCCTGCCATTGAGTTCCTGTCAGAAATAGTCCCTGTTCCCCTTACTATGGGAAACCACTTGGTTACTGAGCTACCACGGGCTTCATCCAAGCAGAGGTTCTAGGTTATATCCATACATGGTCCTTGGTGGAGTGTCAGTCTCAAAAAAGACCCTTATGCCCAGATATATTTGGTCCTTGTGGAGCTCCTATCCTTTCCATGTCATACTAGCTCCCCTACTTTCATATGATTCCCTGCACTCTGCTGAGGGTTTGGTTATGAGTCTTAGTATCTGCTTTGAAACACTGCTAGGTAGAGTCTTTCAGATGCCTTCTGTGGTAGACTCCTGTCATACATCCAATGCACATCCCATTTGTCTTTCTAACTGAGGATTGATCATCTTACCCCATGTCTGCTTTCTTGATTATCTTCTTTAGGTGTATAGATTTCATTATGTTTATCATATCTTGTAGGTCTATATAAGCGAGTATATACCATGTTTGTCTTTCTCCTTCAGGGATACTTCACTCAGAATGATCTTTTCTAGATCCCACCATTTCCCTGCAAATTTCATGATTTCCTGATGATGAGGATGGTTAAGGAGGATTGCATTGGATGGGGGCTGGGAGATAGATGGTGAAGTTATTGAGACAGTATAGGTAAAAATATCTGCCCAGCCCAAGGTAAATAAGGCAATTATAAAATTTAACAGTTGTCTATGTCTCATTATTTGTGATAGCAGGTTAAGTAATCCCACCATGATAATTTTAGGGCAAATAATAAATAACATTATATGGCCAAAATCCAATTTTTTTTTTTTTTTTTACTGCAACAGTTGCCTACAACTATTTTTGGATCCTAATACATTATAATTGATAACAATAGCAAAATTATAGTTACAAAGTAACAATGAAATAATTTTATGGTTGGGGAGTCACCATAACATGAACTGTATTAAAGGGTCACAGAATTAGAAAGATTGAGAAATGCTACTCTAGAGAAGCTCACAATCACATTTTTAAAATGGCAAAAATTAAATTTCATGTTTTAAGTAAGTTTATTACTTGTGTGGGGTTATATTTTTAGCTATCATTGCTACATTCATTTACCCAAAGGCTACTTCATGCCCTTAGGCAATTGTGCTGATTGGTTGATTGGGTGAACAATCTTCTTGCCTTCAGTTTCACCCATTCCCAAGTTTTTTTTTTTTCATTTTAATCTTTTGAGCTGTTCTTCTATCATATGAATCTGTCTGTCACAGTCTCACTAAAAATCTTTAGCAATTCTTATTTTGTATGAACTGAGTCTCAGATATGACATGGTATGCATTTTGTTCCTTATTAATCATTCTCAAAAGAATTTCATCTTACAGTGAAGATAAATGGGAACAAATCTTTAATGACACAAACCCAGGTTGGGACCTGTCTTAAAATGTTAACCCTGTGGTTTGGGGTGCAACTCAAAGGTAGGGTGTATGTTTACTACTCGTGAAACTCTGAGTTCAACTCCCAGTAATGGAAAAAAAATGTGTCATCTCCAAATATGTTCTGAAATAATATGCTTCTAGTAAATAACCATAATCCATCATCAATTATATTTCCAAAAGGCAAGTACATGGTATCTTCAACTGAACAATTTTATAAGATTTCTATTTAATTCTACACATCATGTTTTAATGTGACAGTCACAAAGTAAAAATGACGCAAATAACAGTCACAGTGGTGAAAAGTAAAAGAACCAGGGGCCAGGAGAAACATGGTGTTTCTTTACAAAGACAGGACTTATGATGAGAGCAATATTTCTGTTCTGATATTTGAAGGATTGTCATGTGGATGAACAAACGTGACAATTCTCTTCTGCTCCAGATGGCATAAAAAGATTAAATTTTATATGAAGTTATATTTTAGCTCGATAAAAGACAGAACATTAAAATAATGTTTCTGTCTATCTATAAAAGAGGCTTATGCAAAAGTAAAGTTTTGTAAAGTATTGATCAAGTTAGCCAAGTTTGTGATTCAGCAACAACAAAAACAAGAACAACAACAAAAAAACCCTATAAATTTCAATAGTTTTTCAGACAAAGTTTCTTATTTACACTGTCAGCCCAACACAGATCACAAAAACCATACCCATGGTAGCACTCAGAGACCCAAGGTGACAGAGGTTGTTCAGTCATAAAACTTGCTATTCTTGAGGTCCTCTAAACTTGAGGTCCCCAGGCTTCCATGACAGGAAAACATAATTTGAATCAAAATAAATGCAAGTGCTTCTGCCTGGAATGAATTCCTATCATTTCCACTTAAATCTCATTGGCTGAAGAGTCCAAAGACATGTCTAATTTTAAGGAGATAAGACATATCATAACCCAAATACCTAGAAAGAGAAAGATGACAGAATTCTCAGTGACTGCTTTTAACATTTACCCTACTCCGTAGGATTTAAGCCAAGTTGAAATTATCACTAGATACTTTGTAGAAAGGGTTAGATCTTTGCCCTCTTGAAATTCTAGGATTATAGAATTCCACCTTTATATCATATAGTTCCTTTAAGATGGAGGATGTTGCAGTACAGGTCAAATAAAAAACTCTGGAGTATTGAACTGCCTCATAGGAAAATCACTATGCTCAATATTTGAAGGGACTGAGCTGAGCTTACATAATCTTGACTTATAAGAGCAAAATATTGACAGGTCAACAGCTCTAACTCTGTTTGATAAGCCTGCCATGCTCCATCTTTTTCAAATATTTACATTTGGCTTCTGCATAAGAGTTGTTGATTTTTGGTAGAGGCTGAGATGAATGACAGTTGATAAGTATTCGCTGTGTTACATAGAATTTACTTGCAAGGTTTTGAGATATTTTTCCATCCTCCACAGTAAACGTGTAAGCTGAGTTAAACAGGTGGCTTTAAATGCTGTCAGCTGTATTCTAGTGGCTTGATTGTGTCTTTCACTATGTAAAAGCCACTTCTTACAGGTTATGTTATTTATATTAGTCTCCGGATTCATATTACTGCAGATATTGCTTAAATTGAGAGCAATTACCCAGCTCATTTTTGCTCATTTTAAACCTGCTGTATCCTCATTTTTTTTCCAGATTATGGATCAAATAAGGACAGCTAACTGTTTTCTGTGTGGTAGATCTTCATATGTACCCTGGAAGTTACCTCAGAGATGACCTAATTCACCCCTTTGTCTTATATGTAAAAGATAACAATGATGGACATTTATTGATAGTGTATCATGTTCTTGGCACACAGCTAATGATTTCTGTGTACTATTCCAGTTAATCTCTCCAGCTTAGTAGAGTAACCATTAACACTATTACCAGGTAAACAGACAAAGATGCACAGGGAGTATGAGCTTCCATGGGAGTTAGGACAGATGCTGTCTGTGGACACCCAGACCAGACACCTTTCTTCCTGGATTCAAACTCAACTCTTCTTATAACTGTCACTTACACATAGAAAAGAAGTGAGCCAATAAAGAATCCCAACAGGAAAAAAAACTGTAATTTTGTGGGTCCTAAGAACCCCTAAAAAAGCCATTGGCAAATCCTCTTATTGGCAAGGGTGTGGATAAATGGGTACATACTCCCATTAAACCATATAACGTGGTGGAAGAGGGGGCGAAATAATGTTAAGAGCTAGAAGATTAGGAAGTTTGCAGTGAGATTGTGCTTCCTAATAATGTCAAGACACTACCCCCGTAAAGCCTCACCAACATGACTGTCTAAACATGAGCTAAACAAGAATGACATTAATAGACATGCCAAAGTGGATGGGGAAAAGCCCATGAAACTGCAATGCTCCACACAAAACTATAAGTAACTAAGGAATGCCGAGAGCTGGAGAAATAGTCTCCCCATGGAAAAGCACACCAATTGGTTATTCTATACCATATGGTCACTTCTGAAAACTTCTGAAAAAATATAAATAAAATTATACATACAGAATAGGTTATATTTAGGAATATGTATATATAGACAAAAACAAATGCATGTAACAACACTTAATGAAAAAAGAGGTCATCAATATGAAAGAAAGTGTGTGCTAAATGGTTTGGAGGGAGGAAAAAGGAAAGAAGAAATGTAATTATATTATAATCTCTCAACAGTTTAAAAAATGTAATATTTTGAAATTTTGAACTAAGATTTGTTTTTTAGAACTGCTTATCACAGTTCTTACATATTAAGTGATGAGAAATTATAAGATACTAATATAGTATAAGAGAAAAATCATCTAGTACAATTTATTCATGGAAAAAAATGTAAAGACTCCAGAAAGACTATAACATTACCTAACACAGGAAAATAAATACAAAGACTGAACCTACTAATCAGTGAGACCTGAAAACCTACAATCCTTTATTAAGAAGTTTCTGGAATCATTTATAGGCTCTTTTCTATAACATTTTCCTTGTTCTGACTGAAATGTTTACATCAATAATGCTTATCTGTTAGTGAAGGGATGTATATGATCTTTAATTTTATTAATATTTCAGATAATGTTTAATTTTCCTCTTTAGCAAAATTACATTTTATAATATCAACAAGGAGATTTAACCTGTTTGTTTGTCCTTTTTTTAATAAACTGAATTCAATAAGAAAAAGTAAAAAAAGCAACCCTGTTTATTCCCACCCCTGAACCTGCAAACCTTTCTCTGGGGTTTAGTTGTCAAACTGTCCCAGACTCGGCTGGAGAGATAGAAACATGAAGACCTGGGTTAAAATCCTAAGAACCCATATAAAAAGCTGAGCATAGTTGTTCATGGCTATAATCCAGTGGTGGGAGGAAGAAACCAGAAGACTGCTGGGGCTTGCTGGCCAAGAGCCTAACACCAGATTCAGTAAAAGACCTTTTGTCTCTAAGGCTATACCCACACATACACATAGGAAATGTGCACACGTGCGAGAGCATACACACGCGTGCACTCACATACACACTTGCCATACATGCTGAGGGGGGAGAACGCTCTTAACATCTACTCTTTTACAGACTGTTTCTGTCAACACACCACACACAGGCTGTGGTCCAGTTCTTTGACACCGCCTCCCCCAAAGTCCAGCCTCTGTTTCTCAGGGAAACGTGTGTCTAGCTCTGCAGCAATTCTGCATTAAAGGCTTCCTTCCAGCCAACCACTACCAGAGCATCTACATCTGTGAGGTGTTGGAAACTGCACCTCAGCCCTGGTGCTTCTTTGGAACAGAATGTGGGGAGAGGGCACAGTATAAAGTGCACTTCAAATGACAGCTCTGCGTTTTAGTTCTCTAGCAAAAACAAAGGTGACAAGGCTAAGGCATGTACGGCTAAAGTATGGACACATTGTGGGGTAAAGGTTTTGGCAGGCTGGACTGGAGATATAACCTTTATTCTTCTCACAATTTCTCTGGGAAAATGTGTCCTGCTCAAAACAATGAACCTACAAATGATCCTCAGGAGCATAACTCATCTGGAAACCGGAGGCTGCGTTCACAGGCATCTCCCGCCTGTCAGGCCCAATAGATCAGAGCCGGGGAGCAGCCCTGATTTACAGCCTTGGCCCTGTGGCTGAATCACTTCCTAATTCACATTCGTTATCCTTAAAATGAGAGCTATAATATGTCTGCCCCAGCTACAAGGTTGTTTCTAATAAGCATAGCCATTTCTGAACAAATACCTTTTAAAATCGACAGTACCAGTTCATTTACTCTTACACCACATTATGCACTATGAATTCATAATATTAACTGTAGGAACTGGTTATAGGAATATGGTTCATGAGATTAATTCAAACACCCCAAAAGAACCAGTATAAGTTTTACCCCAACTTTACTCCGTTTCCTTGTTTATCCTGACCTATATATTATTTTTAGAATATTGGCATTATCCAAAGTCTTTCTAAATTTAAGAGTGTTAATTAAATATATTATAGTGCACATATCATCTGTACATTTTATGAAGTATCAAAGCTGTTCTTAAAACATAAAGAAGTGATTACTGAAACACTTAGTACAATAACAGGGTGGTACCAGTTTTTTTTTAAAAAATGTCTTAAAATTAAAAACAAAGCTGAAATGATACAGCAAGTCTTCTAATATTCTTCTACTATATTGTTTTAAAATCCACTCCTAGGTGAGATGATAAACAGAGAGATGGACAGATAGATTATACATACATACATACATACATACATACATACATACATACATACATACATA
>NW_026596166.1:21952056-21983201 GCF_907164565.1 Psammomys obesus
ATACATACATACATACATACATACATACATACATACATACATACATAGATGATAGGGAGAGAGAGATGACAGACCTGTATACATATACACACACAAGCATGTATACATATACACACACAAGCATATACATAAACTTTTGTTTCTCAAATGCTTTTAGAAGTTTTATCTTTATATTTAATCTTTTATCTTTATGTTGACAAATACTCACTTCTATTTGCACAAGATTCAATATTTTAACTTTCTAAAAGCTTTATGTTGACATATATTCTGATGAAAACAGGAAGGAAAGAAAACCAACGAGCCTTATGAACCTTAGAAAAAATTAGGAGAAATACTTATAATTTCCCTTCCATTTTTGGCCTGATAATTATTGTGCATGTGTCACAGCAGAGTACAACATCTCGCTTCTAAACATGATCCTATCACTTGCCACTGACTCACTATTTTTATGTTAAAATAAATGCATGTCTTGCTCATTCTCCCTCTGAACAGTGCAGGCCTCAAAGAGTAAAATAAGCAGCTATTTCTCCCTTGGATGCCTTTTTTTTTCTGTTTTGCAAATGAGAAAAATAGAGGACAGAAGAGATGCCTGGCTTGTCTGTGGCCATGGTAAGGAAGCACAGGCACAGATCCAAGGGTGTTGTCCCCAGTGTCCAGTCTCTACACCATGCCCAATTGACACACAGGCCCAACGTACTTTAACATTTACAATTTCCACAAAACATAACACAGAACCTCCAAATCTGAAGTAAATCAAAATTGAAACTAAATAATAGCCAGGTAGTTAAAGGAGCTGACTCATAACAGGAAATTCTGGCTTTAATTTCCAGTAGGACCTTCTGTCTTAGGAAACTAAGTCACTTTTCAGTTCCCTCCCTCATAACATTCAGTCCCCTTACTTCTCAATAAACTTTGCTTGCTTTATAACAAGAAAAGAAACAAAACAAAGAACTACTTCAATATACTGGTGTTATCAAAAACCTCATTGGCTTTAAGTAAAAATTTGAAAGCATGAGATAGCAAGCTCCTTGTTCAAACGTCTTCCTCTCTCCCACCCTTGTTCTTTCCTCTACCCAGACTTAGTCCAGTATTGCAATAGTTTTCAAGCAGAAGGATAAGCACAAAGCCTTTCCAATGTGCCTAAAGGTGTAGGGAGCAGCAGAGTTAAAGTTTCCAGACCTTACACTCATTCCTGAGGCTGATCACCCTGTAAACTCTGGGATGGATCTAACAGTTTTTCTCAATGTTCAAGTGTCCTCCTGCATTTCACAAAATAAAGGCATACTCTCCTCCATCATAAATCATATTTTGGGAATTATCCCTGGGTATCAAGGAGAGGGACACATCTAGAATGTGACTTTCCTGAAAGAGATTTTTTTTTTTTTTGGAATCTACAAACTTTATTTTTTGTTTTTTTGTTTTTTTTAAATTTTTTATTAATTACACTTTATTCATTTTGTGTGTCCCCCATAAGCCCCTCCCTCCTCCCCTCCCAATTCCACCCTCCCTCCCCTTTCTGCATGCATGCCACTCCCCAAGTCCACTGATAGGGGAGATTCTCCTCTCCTTTCTGATCTTAGTCTATCAGTTCTCATCAAAATTGGCTGCATTGTCCTCTACCGTGGCCTGGTAAGGCTGCTCCCCCCTCAAGGGCAGGTGATCAAAGAGCAGGCCAATCAGATTATGTCAGAGGCAGTCCCTCTTCCCATTACTATGTAAGCCACTTGGACACTGACCTGCCATGGACTACATCTGTGCAGGTGTTCTAGGTTATCTCCACAAATAGTCCTTGGTTGGAGTATGAGTCTCTGGGAAGTTCCTTGTGTTCAAATTATCTTGTTCTGTTGCTCTCCTTGTGGAGTTCTCGTCCCCTCCAGCTCTTACTATTTCCCACTTCTTACATAACATTCCATTCACTCTGCCCATTAGTTGGCCATCAGGCTCAGCATCTGCTTTGACAGTCTATACTGCAGAGGCCTGAAAGAGACTCTTAAAAGCTAAACCAAATAACTTTCAGGAGGAACTATTTGAGGGGACAAACTCAAGGCAGGAATCTATCCGTTCACCTGCCACTCACCCTGCCGCCAACTCACCTGTCTTAGAGCAGAGGAGTAAGACAGATGTATTCATTTTGAAATGAAATCAGGTATTTTCTGGTGAAAAGTGGCCCTAATTTGGCTGATTAGTTTCACAATGAGGCCTGATTATCTGAAGGGCAAGAGTTATAAAGTGAGCGAAATCTATATTCCAAGACTTGGATAAAACTACATTTAACTTATGCATATTATATAAGACAAGCAATAAGACATTCTGAAACTATTTTATATGTTAACATTTTTATTTCAACTTCAAAATATATAAGCAGACAAAAGATTTTTTAATTAATTAATTTTTTATTAATTACAGTTTATTCAATTTGTGTCCCAGCTGTAGCCCCCTCCCTCATCCCCTTCCATTCCCACCCTCCCTCCCTCTTCTCCTCCCATGCCCCTTCCCCAGTCCACTGATAGAGGAGGTCCTCCTCCCCTTCCATCTGACCCTAGCCTATCAGGTCTCATCAGGACTGGCTGCATTGTCTTCCTCTGTGGTCTGGTAAGGCTGTTCCCTCCTCAAGGGATGGTGATCAAAGAGTCAGACACTGAATTTATGTCAGAGACAGTACCTGTTCCCTTACTAGGGAATTCCACTTGAACACTGAACTGCCATGGGCTACATCTGTGCAGGGGTTCTAGGTTATCTCCATTAATGGTCCTTGCTTGGAGTATTAGTCTCACAAAAGACCCCTATGTCCAGATTTCTTGGTTCTGTTTCTCTCCATGTGGAGCTCCTGACCCCTACAGGTCTTTTTATCTCCCCCTTCTTTAATAAGATTCCTTGCACTCTGCCCAAAGTTTGGCTGAGTCTCAGCATCTTCTTTGATACCCTGCCAGGTAGTGTCTTTCAGGGACCTTCTGTGGATAGACTCCTGTCTTGTTTCCCATTTTCTCCCTCTTCCGATGACCATCCCCTTTACCTTTCTGAATAAAGATTTAGTATCTTACCTAGGGTCCTCCTTCTTGATTAGCTTCTAACAAAAGATTTTTTAAGATAGTTTTTGATCAAGGACAAAGACTTCTGAACAAGTGTCTGGCCCATTGCATAGCCACCTTTCCAGAGTTCCCAGTTACCTTCTCCCATTGCATTCCATTCACACCCAGCCACAAAATGCCCACCCTGTCTGCTATCGCCTCACCTCAGCTCAGGTCTTGGACACTTCTTGAAGAAAGAGAAGAGAAGAGTGTTGGTGCCATGGTTTCCTGGCATTCAAATTAGACTGGGGTACCGATGCTGTTTTTTATTTTCTTTCCTCCTCCATCTTCAGCATTCTTCTTTTCCACATTGCCCATCTCTCACATTTTTTTTCAATCCTCCCACACCTCCTCTTACCAACAACCTACACCATTTTCATGCAGGCCATATTTATCTTGCCTAAATTCAGTCCCTTCTATTGGTACCCTACGCCTCTTTCCCCTTGAGATCTTTTCCTTTCCAATCCCACCTTCAATCCTCTATGCCTCCTACTTCATCTTCAAGCTCTTGTTCCTATCTGCAGATAAAAAAAAAACTTTGGTTTCACACATTGAAACAAAAAAACTTCACTCAGAATGATCGTTTCTAGATCCCACCACTTGCCTGCAAATTTCATGATTTCCTCCTTTTTGATTGCTGAGTAGTATTCCATTGTGTAAAAATACCACAATTTCTGTATCCATTCCTCCGTTGATGGACATCTGGGTTGTTTCCAAGTTCTGGCTATTACAAATAAAGCTGCTATGAACATGGTTGAACAAATGTCCTTGTTGTGTACTTGAGCAAATTTTGGGTATATACCTAGGAGTGGTATAGCTGGATCTTGAAGTATCCCAGAAGGAGAAAGACAAACTTGGTATATACTCGCTTATATAGACCTACAAGATATGATAAACATAATGAAATCTACACACCTAAAGAAGATAATCAAGAAAGTGGACACAGGCGAAGGTGATTAATCCTCATTTAGAAAGACAAATGGGATGTGCATTGAACTTATGACAGGAGTCTACCACAAAAGGCATCTGAAAGACTCTACCTAGCAGTGTTTCAAAGCAGACACTAAGACTCATAACCAAACCCTCGGCAGAGTGCAGGGAATCATATGAAAGAAGGGAAGTTAGTATGATATGGAAAGGATAGGAGCTCTACAAGGACCAAATATATCTGGGCACAGGGTCTTTTCCGAGACTGACACTCAACCAAGGACCATCTATGGATATAACCTAGAACTTCTGCTCGGATGTGGCCCGTGGTAGCTCAGCAACCAAGTAGTTTTCCAAAGTAAGGGGAACACGGACTATTTCTAACAGGATCTCAAGGGCAGGCTGTTTGACCCCCCCCCCCCAGGGGAGGAGCAGTCTGTTAGGCCACAGAGGAGGTCTTTGCAGCCAGCTCTGAAGATACCTGATAAAACAGGGTCAGATGAAAGGGGAGGAGGTCCTCCCCTATCAGTGGACTTGGAAAGGGGCAGGGAGGAGACCAGGGAGGGAGTGTGGGGTTGGGGAGGGAATGAGGGAGCGGGATACAGCTGGGACACAGAGTTAACAAAATGTAACTAAAAAGAAAAATAAAAAAAAAAAGAAACAAAAAACTGAAATATATACCATGAGCACATGTACTTTATGGCTGAATACTTACCTCCTGGTACCAGCTCCTCGTTCTGCTCCCCTTACACTCCAATTTTATAAACCAGTGTGCTCATTTTTGCCCTCCTCTCCTACTTTGTAACAGTATGATTGCTCTTATCACCACCCTAAGGTGCTGACTGAAAGAATGAGCATTCTCTTTATAAAGTACCTTTTCCCCAGGGACTGGAGAAATTGTTCTGTAGTTAAGAATATTTGCTGCTCTTGATGAAGAACAGAGGTTAGTGCCCAATATCCACACCATATGACTCATGAATACCTCTAAATCCACTTCAGGGGATCCCATGTACCCATCTGGCCTCCATGGGTACCTGCATGCACATTCACACACACACTACACACACGCACACACACAAAGAGAGACAGACAGAGATAAATATTACGAAGAATGTCTTGCCTAAGTTTCCTTGAACAGTCTCTGCCCACTCCTCATTATTATATCTGAATTTGGTACATATGTCACATTCACACTGTTGTGATAGACTTCTGATCTAATCACCTCACTCTGTCTCCCTCAATTCCTCCTCCTCTTGTTTATTTCTTTAAAATGTACCATCTTTCTCTAAAGATCGTGCTGTAAAGATTATCAGAGTATGCTCTACACGACTGGATCCATCTCCACTATTCTTGTTTCTACCCTTAGGCTGATGACTTGGAGAGATTCATATTTCATTCAAATTGTGTTTGTAAGCTTCTGACACATTTGACTGCTTCCAAGACAACATTTTGAATAGCCCATAGGTACCTAAAGTTTAGCATACCTAAAGCTATACTTACATGCCCACCTCATCTTAAGGACACTATATAGCATTGTTTTAGGCTGAACTACTGTTAACCTGAACATCCCAAAGTCTTGAATATTCATGTTTTTCCAAAGTATAACCAGTGCAAGAATTGCAAAGCAGAGGTTATTCTGCTGTGACATTGTTTGAAAGCTGTCCATAGCTTCCTATCACCAGGTGCTCATTTTTTCAGTTGTTCAATCTCTATCTTAGTTAGAGCTTGAGTACACAGCCTCAAGTCCCTAGCCTGGCTTTCTGGGCTCTTCTTCCCTTGGCCTTGATCTCCTCTCCCCACTCCGTGCTCTGCTTTTGAAGAGCTTTGAGTTCCTAGCCCTTGCAGGTCCCCTCTCCTCTCTACTTCTAACACTCTCTGCCTCCAACTTGGCAATTCCTCCTAATTAACATGCAGTTGCAACTCAAATGTTACTGAGTCTTGAAAACATTGACTAACATTACAACTCTGAGTCTAATTTTTACCTTATATACTGCTCTTCATCTTACTCTATGGTGTACTTCCTCTATGTTGCTTTTTTAATATTTACTAATTAGAGGGTTTTTTAAGTAATGGGTTTCATTATGAGGTTCTCTTACATGCTTTATTCCTGTGATCCGCCTTCTCTCACCTTCCCATGCTTCCTCACCCCAATACTCTCCTGTGCTTTCATGACAGATTTCATTAACTGCTTTCCCCAAAAGCACGCCTGCATTCTCTTATTTTTTCTTTAGATCTGAATAAAATTCTATTGTTTGTATACTCCACATTACTTTTGTGAGACAAGGTCTCGCTCTATCCCTAGTGTAACTCCCTGAGTGAACAAGCTCACAGTCCTACCTCTGCCTCCTAAGTCTGAAAGGTGTGTGCTATCTGTCCACCTATACCACACTTTATTTGTTCATCTACTATAGACATTTTCACTTTTTCACTGGATGCATAGAAAATAACTAGGTACCTGTCTTTGTTCCAAAGCCATATATGTCTATTCACTGTGGTATTTTCTGTGTCCAGGACACTGGTCACTGACACTTGACACTGACACAGCGCAGATGTGGATGAAACATACTTAACAAACAAATGCAAAGAACTACCAAAACCTTGCATCTAAAATCAAACACAATACTACTTTGAATGGGCTTGTAAACATGTTTACTGAACAACTACAAAGTTTTTATTAAGACCTTATGAAATCATTCTCATGATTTCCCTACTTCTTGATAGATGTCAAAATAGTTCGCATGAGAGATGAAGAAGACAAAAACTGAAATTTTAATATTTTCACCAATTCTGCTGACAATCAATGGTCATCTAGCCGTACCCTCATGAACTCTCAGTTCATCCTTCCTCCATGCAATTCACTGAAACTTGGACAAAGCCAAACCATTTTTGACTTTCCAAATATTATTTTAACCTCCAGAGTAGTTGTTTTATTCAGGTAGAAATATTTTTAAGTGGAGTATTTCCTTATGTGTCAGAAAAGACAAGTTGAAAATAATATTACATTTTTAAAACCCCATGCTCCTGATCCCTCTCTGCCTTTCAGTGTGCCAGAGGCTTGAACTTTTATACCCCCACCTCCAGTTAGAAAGATGATTTATTAAACAGACTTAAATGAAAGGCAGCTTGGTGTGGATACACTTGGATTCACAGCCCATGCCTTGGGGCTGTTTTAGTGCCAACTTCCTAACTAATTCAAAAAGGAGAAAGTTCTCTCATTATTTCAAGTTAAGGAGCTGCACCTACCAGTTCTTGTCTGCATGCCACAGAAGTATAAAAACTAAAAACTGAGACTCTGCTCCTCATAGTTTATGTATATTCTCAACTGTACCATGTTTTGCATATAAACTGGTTGCAAATGAGCAACTACTGGCACCTTGTTACCATTTCCAGGCAAAGCTTCTGGCATTTGAGATAGTGAACCTTTTTTTTCTTTCCTCTGCAATAGTCCTTCTACAGTATTATTATTCAGACTATCTGCTGGTTCTCTTTTCACATTTTCTGCTCATTTTATAAAATCATCTTAAAAATTGAAATCCATGAAAAACTACAAATATATCTATTCAATTTATAGAAAAACCCTCACCCTATAAATGCACAGAGAAGAAAGAAATAACCTGACTGGGTGTCCCAATTACTTCTCAGAGTATGCATTTGAGAAGCCAGTCTGAGGAGCTGGTTATGCTGATAGGCCAGATCTTAGAGCTAGTATATCCATATAACTTTAAAATGTAGGAGGTCATTTTCCACCAGTGCCAGGACTAAAGAACATATTCTCAATGACAGTGAACTTTTACAATTGGAAAATGGTTAAATGTACTTAACTCAGTGCTCTGCTTGACCTCATTGATTGTGTGAAAGTATCCTTTCATCCTGAGCAGACAGAGCACAATGACTTGAAATCTAATATACAAGAATATCTTTCTTTTATGAGGAAGTTAACCTCGGAGGAAAAGTCTTCCTTCTTCGAAATTTCCAAGACCCTGTTTCTGATTACAGTACTAAGTCCCATATAGGTCTGGTCTTGATTTGTGTCTAGGAATATTTTTTCTCTTTATGTATGGACTTGGGGAGGGGCATGCATGCAGAAAAGCGGGGAGGGTGGGACAGGGAGGGGAGGAGGGAGGGGCTTATGGGGGGTACAAAATGAATAAAGTGTAATTAATAAAAGTTAAAAAAAATAATATCCCAAATATGAAAATACACTATTGGTAAGCTCTGTCAGTAGGTCTAAGAAGTCATATAAGCATCCATAATAGAGCATAAATAGCAAAATTACTACAGTGAATGTGCATTAAATATTGAAAATTATAGCAAGACATCAGCAACTATATAGTTTTAGTTGCTGACTGCCATCTGTATGCTTTCAGACCAAAGGTTTATCAACTCAAGATGTAGCTAAGATCTTTGTATTTAACAGAGAGGGTAGAAAAAGCGGCATGTTTTAAAACGCAGAAGAACTTCAGCTGAACTATATAGGTTTCTATTAAAATTAAATAAGAAGGAGGCAAGTCCAAATCATTTGTGAACTTCATAGCAAATCATAAAAAATGTTATAAAATGTATTATGCACAAAAACAAAACCATTAGTAACAAAAATGTTTCTATACAGTAATTTTAAGTTTCAAAATGTTCCCCATGTCTTTTACAGCATAGAATAGCTACATCATAAAGAAGAAAAGAAAGGAAATGGATATGATACAAATGATGTAAATAAAGGGGGAAATGACTAATATTTATTTCATTTTCTTAACTTATATATCAAAGTAAGTTATTTTAATTGTGCTTTAAATGCAAAAATCAAAGCCATTGTTTTTATATATTCATTCACAGTCATCAGAGATTAGGCAAAATGAGGAGAGGGAGGAGGCCACAATTGCATCCCAAGTATAATGTGCCTATTGCACCCAATTTAGGACAGATGCAGAATAATCACCACCTGCCTCACAGACATAAGCATCCTACTCCCCAGAGCATGGAATCGTTCCTCCTGGTATTTGGCAAAGAATAATTAAAACAGCAAGTAGAGTTAAGGTTAGTAAACAGTTGACTTCCCAATGGGAAATCCATTCTCAATTATCCAGGTGAGCTCAATGCTGTCACAAGAGTTCTTCATTATACAAGAAGGGCTGGGAAGACAGCTCAATTGGCTGAGTGCTTGCTTGCCTGACATGCACAAGCCATGTCAATCCCTAGCATTGAAAATAAGAAGTACAAGAGGGAAGATTGGTCTATGTGATGTACAAAAAGAGTAACTGAAAAAAAGAACACATGTAGTCTGCAGCAGCTGGAAAGAGCAGGGTCTCTTCTAGAGCCTCCAGAAAGCACCACAACCCAGGCCACATCTCTACAAAACCCATTCCAACTCTAAAATCACAGAAGTGAAGGTCTCAAGGTTAGGGATTTGCCAG
This sequence comes from Psammomys obesus, assembly GCF_907164565.1. Classification (NCBI taxonomy): domain Eukaryota; kingdom Metazoa; phylum Chordata; class Mammalia; order Rodentia; family Muridae; genus Psammomys; species Psammomys obesus. Next base: position 21,961,460 of record NW_026596166.1, read on the forward strand.
TAAGTTGAAAGTAATCTCTTAAAGCCATAGGAAATAAATAGAGCACAGAACTTCATAGTCCAACTTATATGGCAAGGGTCTCCAAAAGGCAACCAGAGATAAATTCAAAATGTCATGATACAAGGTAAAGAAGACAAAAATAAAGTTTAGGAGACCTGTAGGAGTATGACAGAAGCAAATGAATTTATGAATGCTAAATGATATTTTACCTGCAGTAGAAATAGTAGCCACTAATGAGAATATTTACTACAGTGCTGCTGTGGCTTGAATGAGCATCCCCGAAAGGCTCATATGTGAAATATTTTATTCCCAGGATGGTACACTAAAGACTGGTAGAACATACAGTGGGTCAGACCTTGTGAATAGTCCTCCAGTCATTCAGAGTAGATTTCCAAAGGTGAGAAGACCACTGTCTGTCTTCAATTCTCTGCTTCTGACTGACAGCATGATTATTTTGTACTGTTACATATCTGCCATGCTTGCTGTCCTCACTGATACCTGTAGACATAGGACTATTCGATCTTGAGAAGAAACCACAACTAAAGTAATCGTCTTCTCTTTTTGACTCAATTATCTCTGATATTTTTGCCATAGTAACAAAAATATAAACTAATATGATATAGATAGATAGATAGATAGATAGATAGATAGATAGATAGATAGATAAAGAAATAAATAAATAAGATAAACTAATATATACACTGACTAATATAAACTCTAAGGCCAATAAAGGAGGGCGGAGCCAAGATGGCGGCACCAGGAGAACACCATGTCTGAGAAGCAGGACAACACTCTGAGCAGCGACCAGGAGACTGAACTCTGGCCCCTAAAACAACAGCTATCGTGTTTCCCAGGTGAGGGGAGGCTCCCAAAGCCTGGGAATCAGTCGGGTCCACTCTCGGCTGCCCAGCCAGAACCCGGAAGAGAACCCTGCTAAGGCAAGCGTTGGGTCTCCCGGCTGGTGCTGCAAGCCTGCTTGTCCCAATCAGTTTCCCAAGCTAATTGGTGGGCACATGGGTGCCTGAGGCTGGGAGTCCCAGTCGCAAAAAAACCCAACGGGGAAGAAAAGTTGCCAGACTGGTCACCGATCACCCAGTCTTTCCCTGGAAGGTCTCTCCGACCTCGGCGGGTACCTGCCGCCATCACAATTGAGCTCCCTCCGTGCACGGATTGCAGCTGCGCGCCCAGCTCAAAATCCCTACTCCCTCTTCAGAGGAGGCAGGAGGCATCCAGCAGAATCTGCCACAGACCACATTGTCTGTACCCCAACCCGAGATTGGGGCTGAGAAAACGCAATCCTTTCGGGCACTCCCCCAAACGCCGCCATAACCCTGCCGCAGTGGAGTGGAAGGATAAAGAGGCGCACAGCAGATTCACAGTGCCGGAACTCCAGTGCTACCTGCCGCTCCTAGCAAACTATAGCTCAAGATCTGGGACTGTGCACCGCCGGCTCAGGGCTCAGGATCTGACTGAGAAACCCCAACCCCTGCTGGCACTCTCCTGAGAGCACCTCCATAAGCTTGACCTAGCAGAGGAGAAGGTCAGAGGGGAAGGACAGAGAGGCAGCCTGCCAAGGACACAGCACCCTCTCTCCAGCGGCCCCTAGCAGAGAAACCCAAGCTCTGGATCTGAAGTCACTTAACCCTACACAGTACTCTCTTGGGATCAGCAAACATAGATTCTACTGCTAGGCTGCTTCTGGCAGAGAGATCTGGGCCCGGGATCTGGGATTGAGTACACTCATCCTAACTCTTTCCCGCGCCACCCAGGGACCAGTCAACATAACCCCTCCTGGCAGAGGGAAAGGACAAAGAGGCAGCACACAGGAAAGGTGGACACCGAGTTTTGCAGCCACAGTGTCACAGAGCTGACTGATAGCCTACCCGTGCACTTCCGCAGCAGGACCAAAACAGAGAGTAGTAAGCGAGGGGAACCTCTGTGCATTCCAACTGGTCCTGCAAGAGAGTGAGTGAGCCTTCTAGGGAGAGATTGCCCCAGACCCAAGGCCTCTCCACAGAAGCAACCAGACGAGATCCCTGGCACCCACACTCCTAGTGTGGGCATCAGAGGGATTCTTGGGATAGCGACCCCAACAGTGAAGCCTCTGCCTTCTGGGTCCACCAAGGTAATCCAGGCAAACAATCCCTGGATCTCAGTCAGAACTGCGTAATAGTGGCTTGCAGGCCACTGCAATAGTCAGACAATCCGCGCATGCACACTGCGCCTGCTAAAAGCGCACGCGAATAGCGCCAGAGTCACATTCTTTACTTAGGCAAAACTGAAAACAAAGTGCACACTCCCAAAGCAGTGAACCTCTCTCATCTTCCTGAAAAAACAGTCCAGAAAACAGAATGAGAGGATCATAGCCCAAACTACAATCTCGAGGAACAACCAGTGAGGATTATAAATAACCAGATTGCTAGAGGCAGACGTAAGAACACTCCCAACAAAAATCAGGACACAATGACCTCACCAGCAACCCCACAAAACAATGGACACTTCAATTCTCTAGATATACAAGAAAACGACTTCAAAACTATGTTTCTCCAGCTACTAGAGGCCCATAGAGATGAAATGAACAAAGCCCTCAGAGAAATAACCAAAGAAATCGAGACTAACCAAGAGGAAACAAATCGTGCTCTCAGAGAAATGACCACGAAAATTGAGGCAAACAGAGAAGAAATGCACAAAGCTCTCAAAGAAATGTCCACACAAATGAAGGCAAATAAAGAAGAAATGAACAAAGCTCTCATAGAAATACAGGCAATTATACCCAAAGAAGTAGAGGCACAATTAGTGATACATAGAGAGGAAACAGACAAAAAAATAGAAGCTATCATTGAAAAGCAGGAGTCCACATTCAAACAGGTGAAGGAAATGGTGCAAGACATGAAAACAGAATTAGAATCAACAAAGAAAACACAAATAGAGAAAAACCAGGAGCTGGAGAACATAGAGAAAAGATCAGGCACTACAAAGGTAAGCATCACCAACAGAATACAAGACATGGAAGAAAGAATCTCAGGAGCCGAAGATACACTTGCGGAAATTGACAGGTCTCTCAAAGAAAAAATAAAATCAGAAAAGTTCCAAACACAAAACATCCAAGAAATCAAGGACACCATGAAAAGACAAAACCTAAGAATAATAGGAGTAGAAGAAAAAGAAGACATCAGGCTCAAAGGTCCGGAAAATATTTTCAAGAAAATTATAGAAGAAAACTTTCCCAACTTAAAGAAGGAGATGGCCATAAACATACAAGAGGCCTACAGAACACCAAGTAGACTAGACCAGAAAAGAAATTCTTCACGTCACATCATAGTCAAAACACTGAACCTACAAAACAAAGAAAAAATTCTAAAAGCAGCAAGGGAAAAAGGCCAAGGAACATATGAAGGTAGACCTATCAGAATCACACCAGATTTCTCAACAGAAACTATGAAAGCCAGAAGGGCCTAGACAGAAATCATACAGTCCTTAAGGGACCACAGATTCCAACCCAGACTACTATACCCAGCAAAACTTTCAATCAACATAGACGGAGAATTCAAGATATTCCAAGACAAAACCAAATTTAAACAATATCTACATAGTAACCCAGCTCGACAGAAGTTACTAGAAGGGAAACTCCAAACCAAAGAAAAAAACTACATCGAAGGAAACAGAGGAAATAGATAACTACACAACAAAAAAACCAAAAGAAGACAAGCAATGAAACTCAGTGACACCACCAACACCACATCTAAAATAAGTAACAATTGTTGGTCACTAGTTTCTATCAACATCAACGGACTCAACTCCCCAATTAAAAGACACAGACTAACAGAATGGTTGCAGAAACAGGATCCATCATTCTGTTGCATCCAAGAAACACACCTATGTAACAAAGATAAACACTACCTCAGAGTAAAGGGCTGGAAAAATGTCTTTCAAGCAAATGGTTCCAGAAAACAAGTGAGAGTAGCCATCCTAATATCTAATAAAATAGACTTTCAACCCAAGTTAATCAAAAAAAATAAGGACGGCCACTATGTTCTCATCAAAGAAAAAATCCACCAAGAGGACATCACAATTTTGAATATCTATGCCCCCAATACAAGAGCACCTACATTCGTAAATGAAACAATATAAGACAAAATAGGGAAGACATGTTCCTATCAATCACACATTATGTATGTATAAACACATAGAAAACAGTGTCTAAAGCAGATATTCATTTGTATTCACACATCTCTTTTTTGAAGGTGGAGCCATTATGACAATATCTTTTATCCAATATTAGTGATTTTACTTGGTTTCCTCCCAAGGTACTTTATTTGGTTTCTTCATTATCACTGACAAACAGTAAGGATTTAAGAGCCTGTCCAGGCAGACAGGAGAGTGATGTATTTGTCTAGCTATTCAGGAAGTGTACACAGAAGGATCATGATTTTGAAGCTAGCCTGGGACACATAGCAATATCCTATCTAAAAACAAACAAACAAAAAAGGCATTCAATTTGAATATTTGTTGCCATTACAAAGTCTTCTTTCATTTCTTCAAAAATGTTTTGGTTCTAATTTTAAGGTGCTTTCCTACCTAAGAATGAGAAAAGATAGATAATCCTAAATATCATAAAAATATTTTGATTGGGACGGAAGGAGGAAGGGAACCATAAGGGGGATAGAAAATGAATAAAGTGTAACTAATAAAGAATTAAAAATGGAAAAATATTTTGAAATCTTGTTCAGAAGCCTATGACATTCTGCCAGAATCCAGTGTGTCTTGTAGTTGCATCAGGGGAAATGGAGAACCCAGTTCTAATGTAATGTGAATCATGAAATACACAGGCAAATGGTGGGAACTAGAAAAGATCATCCTGAGTGAGGTATCCCAGAAACAGAAAGACACACATAGTACATACTCACTTATAAGTGGGTATTAGGCATATAATATAAGATAAACATCCTAAAATGTGTACCCTTAAAGAATCTAAGCAAGAAGGAGGACCCTGGGTAAAATGCTCAATCCTTGTTCAGAAAGTCAAATGGGATAGACATCAGAAGTGGGAGAAAACAGAGAACAGGACAGGAGTTTACCACAAAGGACTTCTGAAAGACTCTACCCAGCATGGTATCAAAGCAGATGCTGAGACTCATAGCCAAACTTTGGGCAGAGTGCAAGGGAATCTTATGAAAGAAAGGAGAGATAGAAAGACCTGGAGGGGATAGGAGCTCCACAAGGAGAGCAACAGAACCAAAAAATCTGGGCCTAGGGGTCTTTTCTAAAACTGATACTCCAACCAAGGACCATGCATGGAGATAACCTAGAACCCCTGCACAGATGTAGCCCCTGGCAGCTCAGTGGCCAGGTGGTTTTACTAGTAAGCAGAACAGGGGTTGTCTCTGACATGAACTCAGTCCCTGGCTCCTGATGGGGGTGCAGCCTTACCAGGTCATGAAAATGCAGCCAGTCCTAATGAGACCTGATAGGCTAGGGTCAAAGGGAAGGGGAGGAGGACTAGGGGAGGAGCACAGGGGGAGGAGAGGGAGGAAAGGTGGGATTGGGATCTTCTCCCAAGGGAGGGTGCTACAGCTGGGATACAAATGAATAAATTGTAATAAATAATAAATAAAAATTAAAAAGAATTATCTCTTTTTTATAGTTTACAATATTTATTCATTTTGTGTGTAGACAATAATAAATGGAAATTTAGCAAAAAGAAAGGCATTTAATAAGGTGCAATGCATTCTATACACAAAAACCAACAAGTACTGGACGATACAAATACAATTTGGAAATCACTAAATCTCATCATCTTAATGAGGAAAAGTCCCTTGGATCAATAGTTGATGGAAATCAGAAAAATCCAAGGCCTATTTTCCCGCTCTCAGCATTCCTTTCTTGCCAGTGGTTCTTTGTATAGGGTTAAGGCCTCATGGTCTTTCCCCTACCTGCTTTGGCATGTCTGCTGGTGCTGTCTTTGTTCAGCCTGTGTTTCAGCAGTCATGTTGGTGAGAATTTATGGATGTAGTTTCTATAATTACTAGGAGACACAATCTCATAGCAAACTCCCTGATTTTCAAAGTACACCAATTGGTTATCCCAATATCAAATGGTCAGCCCTGAAAACATAGATAGGAGTAACATACAGACTGAGTAGGTCATACTTAGGAATATATATGAGTAACCTACAGACTCAGCAGGTCATATTTAGAAACATAGGGAGGCATATAAATCTATTCATGCAATAACAATGAAAAAAAGACCTCATGAATTCGAAAGGGAGCAGGAGAGGTATAATGGGAGAGTTTGGAGGAAGAAAATGGAAAGAAAAATTATATGATGTAATTATATCATAATTTCAAAAATGAAAAAAGGGGGCCATGCTCTGCAAAGGCTGTTTTTCAACTCTAGTTGACCAACTTGTGTGAGTCACAGTTCACTCTCTTCTAAGCATTATAATTCTTTTGTCTCTACTTTAACTTCTACCCATATTCTCATTCTGTTTCCTAAACATCAGTTCCATATCCAACCAATTTTCCACATTAATCCTTAAATATTATACATCATCTATCACATCTCCCTACTGAGTTCTTTCTTTACAAAACTAAGAAGCCTATATGAGAGCTGAGTTGATGAAAAAACAAAACAAAAAGAAGTCCTACTAGGATCTGAGTGTTGTATAGATCTGGAGAAGAAGGCTAGCCTGAAGATGTAAATTGTAGTTATCATTGAGTAGACAGTAAAGTCATAGATGTAAAGAAGACAATCCAGGGATCTCAGAAAGAAGCACAGGAAAACTGAGTTCCTAAAGTTCCATCACTCAAAGAGACAAAGAAGAGAAGTAAATAAAAGAGAACAGGTAGGGGAGGGTGTTCAAGAAAGAAGGGGAAAAATTTTTGTCAAAATTTATTGAAAAATAGAACAAGGTAAGAATTAAATGGCCTTCTATATTATGCCAAAAACAGTGATCAGAGAATAGTGAAAGTACAAAAACAAAATTATTTGGGGAATTGGAATAAAATGGTAAGTGAAAACAAAGCATCAGTTAGTTTGCTGGTAGGCTGGAGAGATAGTTCAGCTGTTAAAAGCACTGATTTCTCTTCCAATGGACCTGGGTTCAATTCCTAGCAGCCATATGGCAGCTCACAACTGCCTACATTGAAGGGATCTGACAGTTTTCTGGCCTCCATGGGTACCAGACATGTACATGGTGCACAGACATACATGCAACCAAACATACACAAAAGTTAAAAGAGAGAGAGAGAGAGAGAGAGAGAGAGAGAGAGAGAAATTCTTTTAAAGCAGTTGATTAGGAAAAAGAAAAACAGATTCTATTAGGATTTGAGGTCAAAGGAGAATCAATCCCCTTCTCCTCCACTGCAAAACGAACAGGTGGCTACCTAAGAATTAAAATGCAGCGACTAAAAGAAGCCTGTTGAGGCTTCTTTAGAGGTTTCATACTTTCTTCAGTAGAAGACTGAGCTCCTGCAATGGTGTCTTGGGGCTTCTGCAGGTTCCTTTCTTACAGCAAAAGTTACTCAAACTTAATCCATCTTATGAACAAGGGCTTAAAATAAGATGTCATTTGAAAGATAATTGATCAAAGAAGAACAAAAGGTAACGGAGAAATCTTACCATATCAGCTTATTAAATGTCAGAGTACCTGACGAATCCATATATAGTGAGCACTCTTAATTATGTCCTACAATGAATCCTCAGGCAGAACACGATGATGAATTGGGCCTGCAGCGCAGTCTCAGGATACTAAACAAGTTTGTCATTGTTTCACAGCCTCCTGGCAATGACAAATTAAGTGACTCCTTTTACTAAATCCTTCAGGAACTTCAATATGATCAAACCTTGATTTTTCAATAATCTTAATTAATATATTCCATAGTCAATAAGACCGATAAACTTGAGACACCCCAAACCGGTTTTAATAAAACTGACTCACACTGACAGCTGTGAAGACTAACTCTGTGTATTCAGTAAACAGTGGTTCTCATAAAGAGGTTTCCTGAGTTTGTAGATATGCAAAATAAGACTTGAACAATGTTTTTAATTAAGAAAATAAAATTCAAGGGCACAGCTTATTTTTTATTTGAGTAAAAACAGGTGGAACAACATGAAAAGAGTAATCATTTCATGAGAAATCTGCTACTGAATTAATCAAAAGCAATTTTTTTTCTGAAGGATTTTTTTTGGAAAGGGCATAATGATATTATAACCTCCAGTAACCTACTTTAATATGCAATTTTTGTGTTGATTAATAATAAGCTTGGCTCTGCTCTCCATACTCATGGTCTGTGGCTCTTTTCTCTACCACGGGCTTTCTGTCCTTCAGGTCTCTCAACATTCTGACTGGGCACATCACTGTTGTGGAAAACTCTCTTCTGTGCTGGCGAGTTCTCAACAGTATCCTTGGGCTCTGTGGACAGTCTAGATGCTGGTCACAACAGTTCACGGTCACTAGTTTCAATAACCAAAATTTTCAGGGCCAGTGAAATGGCTCCATGGATAAAGGAGCCACACCAAACAAACTGAGTTTGATTCCTGGGACCTCATGGTGGAAGGAGAGAGATGACTCTGCAAGTTGTCCTCTGACTTGTATTTCCACACTGTGGCACACAGTCACTAATACATACACACACACACACACACACACACACACACACACACACACACACACTGATTATACAATCTAAATGTATACAATTATACAATCTAAAATGTAAGGATAAAATTTTTTAAATGTCTCCAGACATTTTTACCCCGAGAGGTGCAATGACTCCACTTTGAGCTAATGCTGTAAAACACTGGGCAGCTTTCTCCCTCTTGTTCTTAGCTGCTATTTTCATAGTTCTCAAGGAGGCACATGGGCCGCAGTGTTGAGGGTATGTGACATTCAGACCAGCTGCTCCGGTAACTGTAATAAAGAGGAGAAAGTAAACACACCTCGGATGTAACTAAATAGCATGACAATTGGCTCAATACACGCAAATAATGTTCAAACCCTGGAACGATTCTGCTGCTTTGTAACTGAAGCCTGATCATAAAACAGAGCTATTGACCTTCGTGTGAGGAAATGGCAAATAAGAGCACTTTTTAAAATACTGTTATAGCCAAGTCCTTCTATTAAAATCAGCAGCCTGGCAAAGCTACATGAAAAGCCTTGTCAAGACACGAAAGGCAGGCAGCTCATGTTTGGCTGTGTTCATTTTACATGTTGTTGTGCATTACTGTACTAGTTTTAAAATGAAATGTCACTGAGAAAAACACCAAAAGGGCAATGTTTTTAAGGTAGAGCTAAGCTGCCACCTAGAGAAAATAGAAGTGACAGCACCCTAGCCATCTTCACATAGTGCACGGAAAACATGAGTCTATTGTATTTCAAAGGCCCACAGACCAGGTGAAACATCTTAACATCATATTCTTAAGCTATATTTATTCATTTTTATAGCTTTAATCATGAGTTTAACGTTTTTTTCAGATACAACGAGCCAGCACACAGTCTTTTAGAAACTAAAAATGATACCTGTCACTGCTCAACAAAAGCAGAGGGTCCATGTCGTGGACGCTGCCCTGTGAACCTTGCAAAATAACCACGCTCAGGTGTTAAGGCTTTCATTTCCAGGTAGAAAATGTGTTCCTGGAAGCGAATTTGAGGAATAATGAATGAGATCAAGTGGCAGATGTTTTTCAATGTTTATCACCATTCCGATAATAATCAATCCTTCGAATAAAGTCAAATTTATAACATTATGGCAGACAAAACTTAGTGGAATCCTTTACTTGGGGAAGGGGAAGGTTGCTTATACTGACAGCCCAAATGGAAGCAAATGGTGGGAGTCAAAAGTCTAAAAATAACTTGAGTTTGAGCTAACACATACAATACATCCAAAATGTCTGAAGATATATGAGTCTCCCTTTCTAAATCTAATAGTATAATTGAACACTCATTAGGTTCTCTAGACCATAAACCATTGCCTGGTTAAGGTAGGCATTTGGGAAGCTAAATGAACTCTCTTAGGCCATGAGGGTCCCATTTAGTAAATTACTACTTCAGTGCACTGTATGATACCCTTGTGGCCTGGTAGTAGATTCCAAAAGAGTTTAATTTACACGCTGGGAGAATCTAGTGCTCATTAGGAGAAGAGAAGGATGCCTGCTCGCTTATCCACCTAGAACAGAAAAGACCTAGAACAAAAGGAGAGTGGCTTGGAGAGTCAAATGTCACTGTCACAAAACAGTGGACCTGCATGCTGCCCAATCATGTAATGTGAGATTTCACCTTGAACTTTGATTTGCTTGTTTATTGTGCCCATTTCCTGGTAGTGTTTTCTGTACTTTTGCACAGAAAGTGATAGGTTCTGTAGTACCAAAGGGTTTTAAAGTGGGGTGGGTATACTTTAAAGGTGCTTCTATGTCCCCTCCCACATGTTGGGGGGTCAATAAAAATGAATTATTTATGGCTGAAATTTCTCTCTTTTCCAGATTTTTTTTTTGCTTTTATTATGTGTTTCAACAAATTGCACTGTTCTGTCAAGAGTTTGCTTTTCAGAATTCACAAGAAAGCATCTGCCCTTACATTCAAATTTATCTAAAAATAACAATTTTTCCCCAACAACGCCAGAAACGTATGTACTTTTGTCAAAGTATCATCTGTGAAACACATTTGCTGTTTGATGCCATTTTTGGAATAACCATTATTTGAAGATAAAACAATATTTTGGGTGGAAGGGCACCTAGAATGAAAATCTTGTAGTAATCAGGCTATGCATATCTTTGTTTTCCTTTTAGGAAAAACATATTTTTTTTCTCACATAATATATCCTAGTTGTATTTTCCTCTCCCTCTGCTCCTCCCAGTTCCTCCCCACAGCCTCTCTCATTCAAAGCCACACTCTTTCTGTCTCTAAGAAGAAAACAAACAGGCTTCTAAGGGACAGAAATAAAACATAAAATAATAAGATAAAAAAATCTAACCAACCAGAATAGCACAAAACAACTAGAAGAAAAGAGCTCAAGAAAATGCTCAAAAAACAGAGACCCACTCATTTGTACACTCAGGAATCCTATAATAACACTAAACTGGAAGCCATAAATATGAAAAGGGTAAAAAAAAGAGAATAATATATATTTAAATAAAATAAAACTTCAAAAATATGTAAAGGGAAATTTCTGACATGACATTATAAGAAAGGGACATCTAGTGACACCCTTGAGTTTGTTTTTCTGTTGGCTACTTACTGCTGGGCACGTAGCCTACTCATAAGAATAATTTATTTCCCCAGTCAGACTTCCTTAGAGAAAACTGAATTTTTCTTTGCAAGTGGTTATCAATTACAGATAACTTTGGGGTAGGCATAGAGGCTGTGTCCACTTGTCCTTTTAGCTCTAGTACCCCATGGAGTGCAGATCTCTGTACAGCCTGTGTATGCTGCCCTAGTCTCTGTGAGTTCATATGAACTTTGATTATGTTGATTGAGAGGGCTTCGTTTGCTGGGTGTCCTCCATCCCCTCTGATTCCTACACTCTTTCTGCCTCCTTTTCTGCAGAGCTCCGTTAACCCTGAGCGAAGGGATTTGATAGAGACATCCCAGTTAGCACTGTGTGCTCCAGGGTCTCTTATTCTCTGCATAATGTCTGACTATGGGTCTTTATATTTGTTCCTATCTGTTGCAGGATATAATTTTTCTAACAGTAAATGTGCAAACCACTGATAGTGTGACTCCAGCAGAATGTCATCGTAGGAGTCATTTTATTGCTAGTTTGTTTGTTTTCCTTCTTTGTTTTGTTTGGAATGGAAGTATTGGGGTTTGTCCTATGTCCCTGGGCTACCTAGATTCAGGTTCTTGATCAACCAAGCAGTGTTAGATATGGGTTCCATTTCATGGAATGGGCCTCAAGTAAAATCAGATATTAGTTGGCAACTCCCACTAGTTCTGTGCCACCATTGTCCCAGCATGTCTTATAGATCAAAGGGTTTGAGCTGGGTTGGTGTTTATTTTAGTAGCATGGGAAATATTTTCATATACAAAAACTCTAGGAGGTAGTAATGAAATCTCTGACATAGGGTGTACAAGTTTGCACTCCCATCAGTTGTTCTCCTTGTTCCATATCCTCACCAGCAGGAGCTGTCACTTGTACTATTGACCTTTGCCTTTATGACGGGTGTAAAATGAAATCTGAAAGTAGTCTGATGTGCATTTTCATGATAGCTAAGGATATTGAACATTTTTCTCACCCATTTGAGATTCCTCTTTTGAGAATTCTCAATATAGATCTGTACGCGATTTTTCAAGTGGGTTATTTGTTTTTTAGTTTTGTTTTTGTTGGTTTTTTTTTTTTTGATATCTGGTTTTTAAGTTCTTTATATATTTTGGATGTTAGCCCTCTATAAGATGTGTAGTTGGGAGAAAAAAAAAAAAACCTTTTATCTGAATGATGGTATTCTTTGCCATACAGAAAGTTTTTCAGTTCCGTGAGGTCCCATTTGTTAATTATTGATCTTAGTATCTGGGCTAATGATGTTTTTCTCAGAAAGCCTTTTCCTGTACCAATGATTTCTAGGCTATTCCCCACTTTCTCTTCTATCTGAGTCAGTGTGTCTGGGTTAATGTTGAGGTCTTTGATTCACTTGGAGTTGAGTTTTATGCAGCGTGATAAGTATAGATGTACTTGCATTCTTCTACATGCACACATCTGTCACCATTTGTTGAAGATACTGTTCTTTTCTCAGTGTGTATTTCTGGCATGTTTATCAAATATAAATTGTATATAAGTGTGTGGATATGGGTTCCCAGAGTTGGGGGTTAGAGTTCAAGCTAGGAAAAAGCAAGGAGTTAGGGAAAGGAAGTTTGGAGGGGAAGATCTGTGTATTGCACTGGAGATGTGGGCCAGGGAAAGAGTGGAGGTCACAGCAGGTGGTCTGCTACAAATCTGAGAGTCCCCTGGAGGACAGGATATAGAGCAGAGGAGAGAGAAGCAAAGATCTGGAGTTTTTCTGTTTCCATGGTCTGTATAGCAGGTATGTTCTCAGGAAATGCCTGCTGGTATTGGAGGCTGAAATATTGGGGAAGTAGGTTGGAGGAGAAGGTCTACATGATCTGTCAGAGTTGCGGATCAGAGACAAAGAAGAGACCAGACCCGGCCAGATGTTCTGCTGCAGACGAGGAGGAGACTGGAGGAATGGATTTGGAGGACTTTCCTGACCATTCTTTGTTCTGCAGCAAAAGCTAACACTACCTGCCCTATCAGTGGACTTGAAGAGGGGCGTGGGAGGAGATGAGGGAATGAGGGTAGGATTGGGAGGGAATGAGAGAGGGGGCTACAGCTGGGATACAAAGTGAATAAATTGTAATTAATATAAAAAATTCAAATTAAAAAAAGCTAACACTAGGTTTTATGACAGTTTTCCTTGTCAGCTACTGTTTATCTCAGCCTAGAAGAAAATTCAAGGTTTCTTTTGTTCAGAGAATTCTGTGTCAGCACCTATAGAATTTGAATTGGAAACATAAATGCTATTTCTGTGTCTTTTTACCTAAACCTGTGCACAGCAGCAATTTTATGATTAAAGTCTCCCCTGTATCCCTGTGAAACTAATATCATTTTACAGGTCTCTCTTTAAACACTGCCTCCTAATGATAACTTATACATTCATATAAATCTCAAATGATAGCTATTTATATCAGGAAATTTCATCTTCTGCCTTGGAGCTATGCATTTGCCTAATTCCAGATGATGTGAAGCAGAACCACTCTTTACACAGTAAATATGTTGAACTTCTTTAGTGCATATTTTGAGTGAAAATATAACATTTTAAATAATAAGAAAAGACCTTAGTCAGGGAGAATAAATTTTCCATGTCTTTCAGAAGTCAAGGTCAGGAAGAATATATTCCCCATGTATTTCAGAAGTCAAGGTCAATAATATATGAGAAAATCTTAGTCTAAAATATTCTGAGGGTCATTTTAGTAATGGTAACACATGGCTATGTAGGAAAATCAGTATTATAACCACCATCTTTAAAAGTATATTTAATAGACTTGAGGAGGAATAAGAGCAATCAAAGAACTCCCATAAGTAGTACAGGACCAATGTGATGGTTATGACTATCATCCCAGAACTTAAGAAGCTGAGGCAGGAGGATCACAAGTTTGAGGCCAGCCTGGAATACAGAGACAGCTTTTGTGATATAGATAAATAAGGGGAAATTATTTCTATCTAGAGATCAATCTATGCACCAACTATAGAAGCTTCTTTCATGTGTTTTTATTCATATAAATTCATACAATCCCTTGTCTGTACTAAATCATATACCTCTGTTTAGTGGGTTTTATAAACAATAGCTATCTTAATTTTAGTGTTAGTTCTGAATGAGCTAGGCAAGAAAAGGTTGGGGAAAGTAACAGATTTTGAAAAATAAGATTGGGAGGTGTTGTGAACAGGACAACCTAAGGTTTATAAAACAGAATGCAAGGAGAGACAAGAGCATCTTTCTTTGCCACCGAGCTAAGCTGACTTTAAGAGCTTTGAAGTTACCTTAAGATCTTAACTTTGGAGTCACTCTAAAGACAAATGGAAGTCACTGAGGAATTTTAATCATGAGAGAAAAAATGATTACATGTGATGTCTAAACAGTGGTTCTAGTTCTGGAGACAGAATTAACTGAAGAGCAGTAAAAAAAACAATGGCAACAATGGCAGCCCTACCAGGCCACAGTAGAGGACAATGCAGCCACTTTTGATGAGAACTGATAGACTAAGATCAGAAAGGAGAGGAGAACCTCCCCTATCAGTGGACTTGGGGAGTGGCATGCATGCAGAAAGGGGAGGAAGGGTGGGATCGGATCGAGAGGGGAGGAGGGTGGGGCTTATGGGGGGATACAAAATGAATAAGGTATAATTAATAAAAAATTTTAAAAAAACAATGGCAACGAATCATTTTTTTTTATTTGAATCATTTTTTAAAGAGCTTTAAGCCTATGAAAAGATAAAGGTGGCCTAAACCAGGATGGAAGCAATGAAGAGAAACTGAGGCATTCAAGAGGTATTTAAAAGTTATAATGCATGAAATTTTTGTTTAGGTTTGGATGTAGAAAACTAGGAGGGAAGAAGTATGGTGGATGACTCCTACTGCCTTAGCACATGAAGCTAGACATTCTTAATGATTCGGAAGTGTGCAATGGGGGAACATCCACAGGATGAGGGGGACAACAGGGAAAAATGATGAGTTCAGCGACAGGGATGCTGACGTTGAGGCTCCTAGCAAAATTCATCCAAGAGGAGTTATCGAGAGGTTTGAGTATGTTGGTATGAAGAGCAGATGAGATGCACACTGGAGGGTAAATCATCATATAAATGGTTATTGAGGCAGTGAAAATAAATGAGAGCGCCTGACATCCTGTGTAGATTAAGAACATCTGAGCACCGAGGAGACAGCCCAGAAGAGCAGTGAAGCTTAAGTGCAACAAACTGGAGGAAAACAGGGGGGGAAAGTTGTACAGGAAAAGAAAAATCAGTAATTATTGTACCAGAAGACAAAGAAACACAACTTTTCATAAAGATTAACATCTTTTTGGCTGATAAGAGCTGGGGTGGGTAAGTAGGGAGATCTCCCTTATCTGAGGAATAGGGAAAAGGGGATGGGAGAAGAGGGAGGGAGGGTGGCACCCAGAGGAAAGGAGGAAAAGGGCTGATTGGGATGTAAAGCAAATTAATTACTTAATTAATTAATTAAAAAATTTCAAAAATATACTTGTTGAATCTAGTCTGGGTGTGGCGGGAGACTGAAGGACTAGAGTTTTACTGTGGATTCAGCAATAAAAAAGGAAAAATTAGAAACTACATTTATAACCTTTAAAGAATTTGTATAACAGCCAAAATACAACACAGGTCTAAACCAAAGAGTTTGGGGGTTATTTGCAGTATTTTATATAGGCATAAAAGCTTGGGACATGTTAATGAATGGGAAATTTAAAAGACAATAAAGGACAAAAAGCATTATAGAAGAGAGGAATAATACAGAGTGCAATGTTCCAGTTTTCTGTGTGAACCTAATGAGGCCACAGAAGCTCAGGTATTTATTCAAATGCTGTTTTTGGCTTTCCATGAGTGTCCTTAGATAAACCTAGCATTTAAACTGAATAAAGCAGATTGTCCACCCTGACATACCAGTCCTTATCCCATCAACTGAAGGCCAGAATAGAGTGAGGCTGGCCCTCTCTGCTATGAGAGAATTTCTCCTGCCTGGGTGCTTTTACACTGGGCATCAGATTTGCAGAATTTCATTGTTTCTGTTACATACTCTCAGAATCCATCCTAAACTACTGGTAGAAAACTTGAAAAGGTAAGGCTTACTGATGTCAGAAGTAACTGGACCCATACAAGTCAGCTTTGTGATTTTACCAGCCATTGTCAGCTGGCCTTGTATGCAGCCAAGTATAATAAGATTTAGCCAAGACTAACACTTTACAGTGAATGAGAACAGCTATAGCATATAATAATGAACTTAAAGACAGTATCTCAATATATATAGAAAAAGCACTTGACAAAGTTCAACTTGCCTAAAGAAACTAAGACTAAACAGCCTATTCCTCTACACAATAAAGGCTATATGACAAACTTACAGCCAACATTATATTAAATGGGGAAAAAAACTAAGAAATTTCTCCTAAAACCTGGCAAAAGACAAGGTTTCTTGCTTCTCCAGTGTTATTCAATACAATGTTCAAAATCTAAGTTAAAGCAGTAAGTGAAAAGAACAATATTACAAAGATAAAAATTGGAAGCAAGAAGTTAAACTACCATATTTGCGAGTGACATATCCTAAACTTAAAAAAAAATAAAATGGACCCTACCAAAAAGCTTCTGGGTCTAATAAACACATTCAATTAGGTAGTAAAATATAATATCAACATGTAAAACTCAGGAGCTTTTATATATGCCAACAATGAACGTGCTCAGAAAGGCATCACAAAAAGTATCTCATTCACAAATAGGCTCAACAGGAATAAAGCTAGCCAATGACACCTTCAAGACGTCAGATGACGGAACGAGCTTCTTTGCTCCTGCACTGACAGAATTCATATTGTGAAAGTGGCTAATCTACCAAATCACCATCCACATGCACAGAGAGGAGGGAGCATGTAGTACTCCTGGAAAGCATTTTCAGAGCCTGGAAAGCATCCCTTAATGCTTTCTAGTTTACCAGCAAGGTCAATGATTTTACTTTTCTTTATGGATGGAGAAGACATGTACATGTGTTACATTATTTTATTATCCAACCAGCAGTTGATGGGCATATCAGCTGACTCAATTTCCTTGTTATTATGAACAGAGCAGCAATGAACTTCCATGTACAGCTGTCTTGGGTAGGGCAAAAAGTTCTTTGAATGTAAGATGAAATCTCTAAGTAGTTTTAATATATTTATGCCCATATAAAAGTTTTCCACCAAACCTACTTTATCTACTTTACTTGAGATTCTAAAACACTTCTTGCTCCTTTCCAACCCCACCCCCACCTTGGAAAGGAGATTAGTTGGGAAAAGAACAGTTGACTGCTTTTATCTACTTCCTGCTGATGAGGGTTGATGAGTCTTTAGGAGATTACCAAACTCAGTTGTCAGGATACCAGCAGTCCAGTCCAAAGGCCAACACCAAGGAGCACAAGTCAGTGAAAGCCGAAATACTCAGTTGGACCTCCTGAGAAGTTCTCTGGAACATTTCTTCCACAGCAAAATATCACATGCCCTCCCACAAGCCAGCCTCCAGCAAAACATCACGTGCCCAGCTTGTGGCAAAACATCACATGACAAAACTGAGTCTTTAAAGAAACCAGAAACTTCCACTTCACATGAGGATGTGTTCAATGATTGCTAAATCTAGACTGGGTGAGGTGAGGATCTGAGGGAAAACTTTTCCTCAGGCCTGTCTCCTTCATTCAATGACATGACTGTTATCCCCAGAAGCATTCTAACGGATTCACAAGCACAGTGATAAAATAGAGAATGACACTACTTGTGGCTGGAGGGCATCTGCAAAAGCCGATGGTAGGAGAGCATAAGAAGACTTAGAGAATGTCACTCTGCATGTTTTGAAGAGATGTCCTGGTGTTGGCTCTGTGCGAAAAATATTAGAAGAATAGAAAATAATTTTTCCAGCACAGCAAAGGTTTTAGTTTATTGGGGTAGAGGAATCCCAGGAAGGAGTAACAAAAGAAAAGACTGAATTTAGAGGAAAGATGAAAATACATAGGGCGTTTTAGTTGAAAAGAATTCTGGATTTTACCACAAACCAGTGGGGCTACACCAGGTTTGATTCTGAGAGAAGGAAAAATATAAATATTCTATCATGTAAATGTAAATGTAAATGTAAAAAATAACATTTAGTGAAAAAGGAAACTGTAAATCTGAAGGAGAGTGGGAAAAGGTATATGGGAGGGTTTGGAGGGAGGAAAAAGAAGGAAGAAATATTGTAATTAAATTACAAGCCCAAAAAGGAAAAACAAAAATCAACACACACACACACACACACACACACACACAACTTTGAAAAAATAAAAAAGAATGATACCTCCAGCCCTGTTTTTATTCCTTAAGATTTTAGATTATTCTGGATGTTCTGTATTTTCATATGGATTTTAAGATTATTTTAAATTTCTTTGAAGAAAACAAATGATTGATGATTGTAAGTTTACAATTCTGTTTTTCCACCCTTGCTCTCCCTTTTCCTGCCTTTTCTCTCCCTTCCCTACCCCTCCAACAGGCACTCCCCCTCCCTCGCTGCTCCCAATAAACTTGCATTTATATAATATAGCATCATCTCTCCATTAGTGCTTTCTGTTTTAGTTAACCAATCATCTGGTGCCCTTGACTCAGGGGAAGTAGAGCCCACAAGGTGGACTCCATGGGGCCGCTCCGTTCACCTCATAGTTCTCTAGGGATCATCTTCAAAGAGAAGTTGAATGCCCAGCCTGGTGGCAACATAAGGTCCAACTGCTTCTCTTCTCCCACCTCCCTCTCTGCCCGAGGCAAGTTTGGATTCAGTAAGAGTCCTGCCCCCAGTTGCTGCCAAGAGGTACCAGGTGCCCCTTCCGGCGTTCGTGATCCCCTGGACTCTTCTGTAAAGACGTGGCCACCAAAGAGGAGCCCGTCCCGAACAAAGCCAGGCCTTAGTTCCGATGTAGTCTCACGTTTCAGGGACGTCTGTTCCTACATTAACAGCACCAAAGCTGCCTATCCCAGAATATTGAATTTGAATGCCGCTTCCATAATTTTTGGGATTCCAGCAAAGGTTGTGAAAATGGGCCATTCTGGGTCTAAAACTGATCCCCAGACACCTCTTGGGTGTCTGCAGAAATTTTCCAAGCCATTTGTCCAGGTTTTGTGGAAAGGGCACTTTCACCCCTCCCCCTCCTCCACTTCCTGAGGCTGTGTCTGCACACCCGGGTCCATGTTCCCCTTCCCCCATCCTGGCTCTACCCCACACCCACGCAAGGTCTAGTCCAGTGGAGATGTTGGCAGGCAGTAGCTGGGTCAGGTGGTGCCCTTAAAACTTGTGGCTGCAAGGAGAGCAACAGAACCAGAAAATTTGAACACAAGGGTCTTCCCAGAGACTCATACTCCAACCATGTACCATTCATGGCGATGACCTAGAACCCCTGCACAGATGTAGCCCGTGGCAGTTTAGTGTCCAAGTGGGTTACATAGTAATGGGAAGAGGGACTGCCTCTGACATAATCTGATTGGCCTGCTCTTTGATCACCTCCCCCTGAGGGGGGAGTAGCCTTACCAGGCCACAGAAGAGGACAATGCAGCCACTTTTGATGAGATCTGATAGACTAGGATCAGAAGGAAGGAGAGGAGGACCTCCTCTATCAGTGGACTTGGGGAGGGGCATGCTTGAAGTAGGAGATGGGAGGATGGGATCGGGAGGAGGGGCTTTTGGGGGATAAAAAGTGAATAAACTGTAATGAATAAAAATTTAAAAAAAATAAATAAAAAACTTGTGGCTGATGGCCATGTTGGTTTGGGGATAAAGGAGGTGGAGCCATGGCTTTGTCGCCACTTTTAAGGTTTTGCTGTTCTGTCCATAATGATGCAGTGTGAAAGGATCAGCAGGATAGCCCAGTTTATGAATTATATCTATGATTCAAAGTTTTCTTTTGTGATACTAGTTCAAAAAATATATTCACAGTTGTGCTACAAAAAAAAAAAAAGTCTGATTAAGCTTTACTTAGTCTTTTGTTTTATGTTTTCAAGGTTAAGCCTAGGATGGGTAACTATACAAAGTTTGTTTGACTCAGCTATACTTAATAGATCATGTTCCTCAAGCCTGTCAGAACATCTGCAGAAGAGTACATTCAAATGCTTAATGTGACAGAGACCCCAGCTTCTAGCGGTTACCCTAAGGCCTCCAGGAAGGTTTGAGCACAAGGACAGATGACTCCACCACCATTGTGCTACTGGGCGAGCCTGCCCCAACTGGCCTGCTGCTAAGACCCTGTCAGAGCTGTGGACAAACATGACACATGGAGAGCTGACTGCCCTGTTTTGCCTTGACAAAATAAGGTCAGTCACTCTCTCAAATTCCTCTTCCATGGAAAGGCCTTTCAGATTTGCTGGGCCCAGCACCCAAAGACTGAAGCTGTGATGCCACCCTAGGACTTATGCCCACAAGAGCCTCTGACAGCACAGGAGCCTAATGGGAAGGCCATCTGGATAAGCCTCTGTCATATTAATATATACGTAGGCTGCTTGGATCATGCTTCCTGCCGTTAATTTATCCTTCTCAAGTCTTTGATGGGTTTGAAGATCTGTTTATAGAAACCAAGACTTCACCTGCTCTCTCAAAAAAAGTGTACAGTTTATGTAAGGTCTGAGCTACTGATAAAATGTTTGAGGGGCTGAGAAGGTGTTTTACAGTTGGTGATAAGAAAGTAATTTCTTGCCAGGCCACAGAAGAAGACAATGCAGCCATTCCTGATGAGACCCGATAGACTAGGATCAGAGGGAAGGAGAGGAGGACCTCCCTATCAGTGGACTGGGAGAGGGACAGGGGTGGGGAAGAGGAAGAGTGGGATTGAGAGGGGAGGAGGGAGGGAGGTACAGGGGGGATACAAAGTGAATAAACTGTAATTAATAAAAGTAAAAATAATTAATAAGAAAAAATAAAAAAGAAAGTAATTTCAGGTATATAAAAACTCTTCTCCCCACTGTGCTACTGTTTTTGTATTAAGGCTGTTCAAAGCTTTAACATTAATGATATTTTAAATTGTCTCCCAAGCCAATTTGTCTCTTTTTTATAAACTTAAGATGATTCTTATAAGCTTCAGGAAATCCATTGGAATCCACAGGTCATGCTCCAGATAAGTATTGCCAATCAACAGCCTGTTTCCCACCCTACCTATTCCTGAGGGTGGAGTTCCTCACTTGGTTTTGAGACTCCTCTCCCAGCTACCAAGACCATGGGCCTGAAAGTCCATGGGCCTGAAAGTAAAACTCCTTAACTTTATCTTCTGCCCTGAATATATATATATATGTGTGTGTGTGTGTGTATGCATGTAAATATATGTATGTGTACATATGTGTATATACATATATACATATATATGTGTTAATATAAATGTATATGTATATATTATGTATATATATGTATATATAATGTATTGTGTATATGTATACATATATGCTGGAATATATATATATACATATATGTGTGTGTATATATGTATATGTGTGTATATATATATGCATT